>NC_090926.1:1185113038-1185373038 GCF_040938575.1 Ambystoma mexicanum
TGGCCTCTGTACCTAATACGCACTCACTGTTCTGAATGTGGTAAACTAGGGCTTGCCGCTCACTTCCTGTATCTCGTATCGTATGTCCCCCCCCCCACTCCCTCCTACTCCATGGTGCTCTCTATCTCGCCTATCTTCTCTAACTGCTTCTCTATTGACTATCCTGCTCCCGTCACTAAATCTGGTAGGAAAAAGTTTAAAAAGGACATCCTGGTCTCCAACCCAGGCCTCCCTATCGCTGACACCTACACTAGTGCCTGCTCCAAGGAAACTCTCACTGCCATCCTCTTTTTCGTTACTTCGCCTGACCTATGGACCCTTCATATGGTCTCTGCGCTCTCTCCTTTCTCCTCTTCTCCCATTAATGGTGGCACCCGTTGGGAAGTCCTCTTGGCCTCCTTCCACTCCTTTAAGGCCATCATTAATCTCTACGCTAATGGGACCGTCTTGGTCCAAGGCCCTCAGGCCAACCTTCACCTCTTTGATAGACGCTCCCACGCCTCATCAACTTCCTTTCTTCTCCTGCTGTCCCCCCTCCTCTGTCCTCGGCTACCTTGCCTCTACCCTCCCTCCCTTCCCCCAATCTTGCTCCTTCTTCACCTCCCTCTTCTACACCTCCACAGGGCATACCTCTGATCTGTACCCCTCCCGGGAAGTCCTTCAAGGATGGCAACCTTCTTCACATTGCCACTCTTAACTCTCGCTGTGCAATCAAGCATTCTTCTGATATCTGTCACCTTCTTGAGGAACTGGACCTTGACGTCCTCGGTCTCACTGAGACATGTTTCACGGCCAGCTCTGTCACCAGCTTTGACACACTCCTACCTGACGGTTACAAGATCCTCTCCGTGCCCAGGCCCAACCGTGCAGGGGAGGGGTGTAGCCCTTATCTTCCCTGAGTGGATTCCTGCCACTGTCACTCCTACGCAGACCTACTCCTCTTTTGAATGCCTTGTCTGTCGTCTCTCTCTCTCTCCTAGCCATTCCCTTACCGTGGCTACTATCTATCGGCCACCTGGTCAAATCTCCCCCTTCCTCTCTGAGTGGGATGACCTCTCCTCCTCACTCCTGTCCTCAACCACTCAACTCCTCTTTCTTGGCGACTTCAACATCCACTTGGATGCCTCCTGTCCCCCCACGGGACTCTTTTGTGACCTCTGCGACTCTCTCTCACTCTCTATTCTCCCATCTGGGCCTCCTCATTCTGCAGGGCACTCTCTTGATGCTCTGATCTCTTCTGACCTTCCCCTCTCCGTCCCTCTCTCCACTCCTCTCTCCTGGAGTGATCACTTTCTCCTATCCTCCCACCTCACCCTCCCTGCCCCACAGGCAAAGCCACCCTCATCACTGCCACCCACCTTCTCAGTCATCCGACCCATGAAGCGCGTGTCAGTTGAGGCTTTCGCTGCCACCTTCTCGCCCCCCCCCTTCGGCTGACTCCCACCCTGACACAGCCCTCTCCTTGCTCCACTCTGCTATATCTGATACTCTTGATATCCTTGCCCCTGTCATGAGAATCCGCCTGAAGCCCAAAGCCAAATGTAACTCCTGGTATGACTCGGAGCTCGTCACCCGTAAACGCAAGTGCAGGGTGGCAGAGAGGAAATGACGTGCTTCATGTTCATCCTCTGACAAACTGGCCTGCCGCCTGCTCCAAAGGCAATACCGTCTCTCCGTTCTCACCAAGAAGAGAGCCCTTATCCAAGCCCGCATCTCTGCGGCATCTAACAACTTGGCCGAATTCTTTAAAATCTGCAAGGAGCTTGCCAACCCTGCTGCAGTCTCTACCTCTCCTGTCCCCTCCCAGGCCCTCTGCACTGTACTGGCCTCTCACTTCATCTCTAAAACTCAGGACATCCTGTCCTCACTCTCCTCCTATCACCTCCCTCCCTCTCTTCCTGGCTCTTCCTCTGGCCCTTCTGCAGCCACCCCTCCTCCCTCCTTCTCTGCCTTTCCCCTTTTTTCTGCTGACGAGGTTTCCAGACAAGTCCAATCTATGAAAGTCTCATCTAAACAGGTTCACCCCTGTTCCTCCAAAACTATCAAGGACCACATTGACTCCCTGGCTCCTGCCCTGGCTGACTTTTGCAACTACTCCTTCGCCTCTGGAGTCTTCCCACCCCCCCTTAAGCACTCCCTTGTGCACCCTCTTCTTAAGAAACCCTCTTCTAACCCCTCCTGGTTGGCTAACTATCGCCCTTTCTCCATCACTCCCTTCCTGGGCAAGCTCCTGGAGAAACTGGCCATCTCTCAGCTTAACCTCCATGCTGAATCTGTTGGCAGTCTTCATGACCATCAATCTGGCTTCAGAGCTGCCAGAGCACGGAAACTGCTCTCCTGAACATCCTTGAGGACCTGCTCTTGAACCTCGACTCCAACACTCCGTGTGTTCTCATTCTGCTCGATCTCTCTTCTGCCTTTGACACTGTCAACCATGCCATCCTGCTCAACCATCTCTGTGATAACCTGGGTATCACTGGTCAGGCTCTGGCGTGGCTGACCTCTTTCCTCTCCAATCGACCCTCCCAGGTCCAACTGGGGTTCTTCCTCTCTGACATCTTTTTTTCCACCTGTGGTGTCCCCCAGGGATCAAATCTCTCCCCCTGGCTGTTCAACCAGTGTCTGGCACTCCTTGCCCACCGCATCGCCGCTCTCTGCCCCAACTTTCAGTGCTATGCGGACGATACCCAGCTCATTTTCAGGCTACCCTCGGCCTCCTCCTCTCCTTCCCTCATCTCTGACTGTCTGTCTGCTATCCAGGAATGGTGTGCCGCCAATGACCTCTGCCTTAATGCCAGTAAGTCTGAGATTCTACTCATCGGCACACCCACTCCCTCCTTCCCTGCCGCTCTCTGGCCGGCCTCTCTTGGCCCTCTTCCTGCTCCTACCAGCAAGGCAAAAAACCTCGGGGTTATCTTCGACTCCACACACTCCTTCTCTCCTCATATATCTGACGTCTCTAAGAAGTCACACTACCAGCTGCACCTCCTCAGAGGTATTCTTCCCTTCCTCTCCCCCAGAAGCTCACTGTCTCACGAGCCCTGGTTCTCTCAAAGCTTGACTACTGTAACAGCCTCTATCTTAATCTGCCTGCCTCCACTCTCCGCCCTCTGCAACTCATCCAGAACAGAACTGCAAGACGTGTCCTTGGCCTCAAGCCCAGGGACCGTATCTCTCCAGGACTGAAGTCTCTACACTGGCTACCAGTGGCTGCGAGGATAAAGTTCAAAACCCTCTGTATTGTCCACAACGCCTTCTGGGGCCTGGGGCCTAAATACCTTACACTCTCTCTTTCTAAATATCTTCCTTCCCGAGCCCTTCGCTCATCCGTCTCCAACTCCCTCAGGGTCAGCCGCTTCTCGAAGCAATGAGCTGGGGGTAGATCTCTCTCCGCGGCAGAGGCCTCCCTCTGAGCAGCCTTCCTGCCTCCCTGAAACTTGAGGAGAACCATCTCTGGTTCCGGAAGCACCTTAAAACCTTCCTCTTTGCTTCTGCTTTCTCTTTCCCTCTCCCCTGCTAATTCCTCGCTGAAACTGCACCGAATCTGCAACTGGGCCACTCTCACCGACCTCGATCCTGGGCCCAGCCACTCTCCACTTGCACTGCCTCCCTGGCAACCCCTGCACTGCGGGACTGTCTCTGTATCCCTACAGCCCCCCTTCCCAGCACTTGTCTGCACTTACCTTGCACTTGCCACCAGCTGGCCCTTATTTATTTTATTCTACTTACCTTGTACTGCACTTCCCCCCTCCCCTTCCCCATGCACTTTCTCCCTTCCCCCTACCCCCGTACTTGCGCGATCTGACTGACACCTGGCTTAGTAGGATCGTTGTCTGTCTTCCCCTTGTTCCCCCCTCCCTGCCTCGTTGCGCCTTGAAACACTTGTGTACAGGCGCATTACAAATGCCATATCATATCATATCATAAATAATTCTGCAGGAATCCGATAATTAAGCCTTAGTTTTGAAGCAGCTAGACTTTCTTATTATTTTACATTACCATCATTCGATTGATTGCTTATACATAAATGTAGGTTTAAATTAAAGGTAAAGGGTCTCATTACAAGGTCTGCGGTAGAACCTTTCGATAGGTGGTGGGCTACCACCGAAACCCGTAATACTGTTTTCGCCGCCCAACATCTTGGTGCTAACAGGATATCATGAGCACTGGTGGAATGGTAAATGGTTGTGAACGCTGCCAGTGTTTCAGTGAAAACACTGCCCATAGAGGCCTGAATTCTCGGCAGCTGAAGCCTGCCGGGAGTTCCACAGTTTGGCAGTCCAGAAAAGGGTGCCGGTACGTTGCTACTGGCAACTGTATTTACGGAACGCCGAAATGGTTATGAGGCCCATAGTCTTACATTTTTTAGATTTGTTGTCAGTGGGCCCTCCCCTGATATTAGACTATGGTGATCGATTTTATGGCTTTCATTTTTTTAATAAAATATATGAATGCTTATACATTATGTGTTAATTTATTAGCTTAATTGTTGATTCATTTTGTTTGCTAGATGTTTATTAAGGACATATGTGATATGTTTTATCATGTAAATATGTAAAATAGATTGAATTAATCAATAAAGACGAATGCAAATGTTTTAAAAAGCATAATGCTTAGGCATCAAAGGTCTGAACAGAGCATGGACATCTAGGGAATACTTTGGACAGAGCAAAACATTTGCAGTGATTATGTCTGTGCAAGGAAGGAGAATGTTTGGTCATCTAATATCTTCACACACGCTCACAAACACACACATACACACACACACACAGGCACACACACACACACATATGTAGGAGTATAACACAATGAACATGACAAGAAAGGAATGCATTGGAAAAGGAGTTTCAATATTTAATGTATCTGAATACGCTGTGATAGCAACAAATAGTCAAAGCATAGTAGTTCTAGGGAGCCTGGGAGTTAACCATACTGATGACAACAAAGCAAACATCAGTCAGGATATAATATCACTTGAACTCAACAGCTCAGCTATCTGATGATTATAAAATTCTGTTTTCAGCTTCTACCACTTCAATCATAACTCATTAGTCTTCTGTGAAGAATTACATTCTTGTGAAATTCATTAGATAATGTGATCAGTCCCTTGTGGTCATCCCCACCTTGTTCAATTTCTCCATTCGTTGTTGCAAGAGATGTAGTGTTTAATGTATTCACAGATTATCTGAGGCAGAAGTTTAAAGTACTAATGGTATCCCTCTACCCCTTTGCATGATCATAGTGTCAGAATTCTTTGAGGCAACTAGTGGCCTATGTGACTAACTGACTTATGTCCTGCAGAAGTACATGGATGAGTAGAGGCTAAAGTGTGCCCTCAGCCCTCACACTTCCACAAACCAAAAGCCAGCGCAATCATACAGGTAAATTGGGTACAGTTAAGAGACAGACCTCCTAGGCCTTTGGTGGTAACGTGGGATGAGGGAAAGCTATACTCTCAAGCGGGTGTGAATGTTGTTCAGTCGCAACCCAAACAGCAATGTATGAAGTATAACAGTCCAAACTAAATGAATGTCATATCAAGTTTCTATAACATTATATACTTTAATCAAACGCACCATGAATAAAAATAACTAACTAGAAAGCGCTGTAAACCTCACCCCTGTAGAAGGAACACAAAATATGTGACAATAGAAAAGAAGCTGCACCCTGAGACAGGGAGAGAAATGGCAATTACAAGACCACAATGTTCAAAAGGGATATTTCTTGAGTTTGCAAAAGGGATTAAAATGACCTATCCAGTCTCTAGGGCCCAAAGTTGGAGCAGGGTGGGCAGATGCCAGTGAATAATACCTTAGCTAATGTCTTGGTGGTTCAACAGCATTGAAGCAGGCTTCTTGGTGTCATTCATGAGCTCTCTTCATTTCGATGATGGAGCAGTTCCCATGGTCCAGTGGCAAGCTGGCAATGAGTTGGGGGTCAAATGGATGGTAGCTGCAATATGGAAGCGTCGACTGGAGATGTACAGACCGGCTGTCACCAGGTTGGTCGAAGTTTGATGGTGATAAGCTGGTACCAGGATGCACAGGCAAGTTGATTTGATGAGGAGGTGCAGAGGTCGCTGTTGGGAGGCACCAGGGCCAGGTCGATCAACTTACAGGAACAGTGATGAAGGAGATGGTGATTTGAACAGAGACTCGATCAATGCAAGGCAGCAGTACTTCTTGGTTTGAGCCAAGGCAACGAGGCGCATCAACTGGCGCGGTGCGTGGTGAACAAAGTTGAACAGCAAAAGGTGGTTCGTAGAATGATCCTGGAGGTTTGATCGGCATTGAGCATGATTGATTCACCAAACTGCAACCGGTCAATGTTGAAAACACAGGGATCGTGGATGTTCGGGCGTTCATGATCTGTGAGCCCCACCCCAAGTTCTCAAAGGCTGAGGTTAGTCCTTTTCATGGGCTGCCCGACATGGGGGAGGTGGGCACACACCGTCAGGGATTTTGCAACACGGTTAGTTCCTAGGAAACAGGGTGGCTGTCAGAGATGCCGGTTTTGGTCTAGCAGAAGAGTTCACTCCCAATTGTCACTGGGGACAGAGCTCACTCTCTGCCTTGGAAAACCTGCCTTCATCTCGCTACTGGGGGACTTTTAGAAAGAACTGCTCTCTCAGAAGGGTCCAGCAAAATCTTCTTCCATGGTTGGATTCCAGAAACGATTCAACGTAGTGGTGTGAGACTGCTTATTTTGAAGGTGAAATCCCACAGGTGATTGGAATAAAGAAAGCCTGCTTTTAAGGTCCAATCCCTGCTCTTGGAATTAGTGGACTTTGCCAATATGACATCACACACAAAGTGCTTTGTATTGCACGCATTGGAGGGGACTTGAAAGAGAGAGATGCAGAGAGAACAAAGGTGGCAGAATCTTACTCAAACTGTACAGAGGTCTTCCTGGCTACACTAACCACACCCCTTCCTTTCTCAATAGAATCAAAGGCCAGTAGAAAGGTATCACCCTTTGGTGTGGGGTCTAGCCCTATGAATGGGTGTGCCCTTTGATTCCGTTCGCAGAAAAGCTTCCTGCAGATCGACTGTCCCGGAGAAGGGGTGTTAAGTGCCCTTACAAAGGAACAAAGAGAGGAAATCCCCCAAGGCTACAGCCCTGCCAGTGGGCAGGGGGAGCCTTGTCTTGGACTAATACTAGTAGACCTTTCACAGCTGATCTGGGCACACAGAGCAGACACATGTATTATATAAATATGAGTGATACATATGGGAAAATTATGAGTGATGCTGACCTCCATACCCTAACTCAGGCATGGCTTATATTTTCAGTGTACTGTGCCACGAGGTCAGGATCCTCAGAGTTAAGTGGTTTTCGGAACAAATATGCATATCTTAAATGCAGCTCTTGCACTGACGTGGGTGTCACTGCAGCTGTTAAGAGCACACCTGTTACCACTGAACATGCTGCGTGCCACCGGTTGAGCAGGCAATGCAAATCAGGATACTGATGCACCAGGGCACAAGCAGACACTATGGGCCTCATTACGACCCTGGCATTAACCAATGGTGCTATTAGCGCCATGGTTAACGCTGGTAACTTACCGAATCCGCCATGGTGAAATGGGGAATTACCACCCCATTCCAAGGTTGGCAGGGCGGTAATTCCCCATTTACCATTGGTCCTTCCCCATACCCATTTTTGCCCCATAGGGCTCAATGGGAATGGGGAAGGCGGTAATTACGGTACCACAAATTGCGATACCGTAATTACCTTCAAGGTCCCTTTGCGGGTCCCTACCTTAACGGCTGGTGCAGACCAGCCGTTAAGGTCAGGAGCTGCAAAGGGACCTCGTAGTAAGGCGTTAAGGGGTTAACGGCACCGCAACCTTTTACGGCGCCATTAACCCCTTAACGGCTGGGTCATAATGAGGCCCTATGATTTTGGCATAGAGCTTTATGAAAGGGAAATCTGATCTGCAGATTCCCATTGCTGAAATGGAACAGAACGGAGGTGATGAGAGAATAGCACAAGGGCAAAGTGCTGTTCTTGGAGCAAGACCATGCAGCGCAACAGAGGTTCAAATCCTGGATCCGTGCTTAGAAGCTGAACTTGGGTATAGTATTAGGTGCATTATAAAAACAATTAAATAAATAAATTACCCACCTCATTTTATTTACTAAAAAGCCAGGGCTCCTGCAGCCTTGCCAGATGGCAGTTCCTCACACCTAAGTCATGACCTTATTTTCAGACAAGGTGCCATGTCCCAATCTCAATTTCGTAAAATAGGCTGCTCGGTCCTGAGCTGGGCTCAACCTATTACTATCATAGACTTGGTTGGCGAGGCTGTCGCCTTCCCTTCAAGACTCCACTGGGGGATGTGACACAGACAGTTAACACGTGCCAGGCACGCCATGGCATCCGTCCCGCCCGAGCTGACATGTTTACTTGGAAGGTATTGTGAAAGTTCAAGCAATGAAATGAAAGCCCCACATTCATTCATTTGTTTGCTCGCTCGTTCGTTCGTTCGTTCGTTCGTTCGTTCGTTCATTCGTTCACATCATGAGTAAAGTGCTCACCTCTCCCAGGAGGCCAGCTTTCTCTTCACTAGTTCAAATTTAACGGTGGGTCCGCTTTAGCCTTTATCTCACTCGGTAGATTGAGTACTATTAAATTGGATAATAATATCTGTGAACAAACCACTTAACAGAAAGTAGCAACCAGTATGAACTGAAGAAAATTAGGGTTCACCTGAGTCGGCAGGACAAAACATTCCAAAGATAGCTAGTCTTTACCTTTTCAAGGTAAAACACACTGGGCCTCATCACTAGTTGGGCGGTAATGCTGGCGCTAAAATCTGCCCGAAAGCCAAACCCACCGGCGCTATTAGCGCCGGATCACGGGTTTGGTGGATTTGGAAATCCCCATTCCCCAATGAGCCCATTTGGGAATGCCCGATTCCCCATTGGGCTCAATGGGCAAATTTCATGCTCATACCGCCGGCGGATTTCCTGCCGGCGGTATGAGCGCGAATTTTCGGCGGATTTCCCTCCAGCTCAGAGCTGGCGAGAAATCTGCCAGGTCCATGATTTGGCAGACCCTTAAATCCGGCGGTAACAGCACTACAGCCAGATTTAAGGGTTACCGCCAAACTCGTGATGAGGCCCACTGTAAAGACACCAGCAGCCAGGAAGTGTTACTTTACATCTCTAGTACTTGTTTTCCTTTTCTGTAGTATATTAAGTATTAAACCCTGGCTTTTTCCAAAGGTTATTACAATCAGACGTAATTTCTTGGCGTAAACATGATACCCTGTGTTCTTAGTGTCCGCTGCAATATGTCACGAATGATCTGCTTCAAGGGGATAAGAGGACTGGACCAGATGGTGTCTTAATGTCCCAAGAAATGGCGAAAAAGATGGAGCGTCCTGCAGAAAGACTATGCCTGGTCTCTTTAGTGATAACTGAAAAATAACAGTAAACTTCAGAATTACTATCCAGTCCCTACGAAGGCACGGATACATCAAATGCTAGCCACACTCACAAACTCTCGCACAGCATCAGGGGCGTTGCTAGGGGGGGCTGAGGGGGCTATAGCCCCTGATCTTTTGGTTGTAGCCCCAGATAGAATCTCAGGAGCTACAGCCAAAAGACTAGCTAGCCCCCAGTCCCAACAGTTCCGACATCAGCGTAGACTCGGGTCTTTTCCAGACCTAGCAACTCCCCTGCACAGCATGCCTGCCAGCCATGAGATGTTGCAATGCTCTATGTTTGAATCGTGGAGGCGGAAACTCATTGAATGTTTGGAGGATAGCACAGGGGCAGCGGGCTGGTCTTGGTAGCAAGAACATGCAGAGCAACAGAGGTTCAAATCCTGGATCCACGCTTAGAAACCATACTCATGGACGGTATTAGGCGCATTACAAAAAATAAAATATGAATTCTATAGATACAATACTGTTGCAGGGAGAACACCTTCTCTTTCCATCCATTCAGCACACTTTCCCTCTCAAACGCACTGAATCAGTTGTATGAGCGTGCAGTGCAGAACAATATTTTTGTAAACATTTAAAAAAAAACAAATGGGTGTCCGTGTATTGTGCACACATGTATCTCGTTTTGCTTCTGCAACACTCAAGGGGAACCTCATCACAAGATTCAAATCAGGGCTAAAGTCGAGGGTGCATGCGGGTGGACGGATCCCCCCACTTTTTTCAGAGGGCACCTTGATATGCTAATTTCTGTTGATGCCACATACAATTGGTATGTTAATGTGTCCCCATACTTTTGATGATAGGACTTGACCCCTGATGCTAATTTAATAATATATGGTATCATCGTTTGAGAATAAGCAGACGTTGTGTGACAATAAAGTGAGTGAGGCACCTCTGATGGGATTAGCCGCTCAGCACCCTAGAGTAAATTGACTGACGGACCAACCAACCAACCACAGAGGAATATTTCCTTATCTCTGTCTATACAGGATCATAATCCCGATCAAAGCCTGAGCTATGTGTGCATATTCTTCTTGTAACCCAAGACACCTGTGTGGAAAATACCAGCGGATAAAATAATCACTGGCAGGCTGTGTACTAGGAGTTCAAGTCCTTCAGCTGGTAAATAAGGCTTTTTTTTCGATACACCTCACCGGCTCGGAAAATCCTCTTAGCGGTATAAATCACCTAGCTACGGTTGGAAAGTTATTACAAAACTGATGTCAAAGAGGGAAATTGGATTTTTGCTTGGAGTAGTGTCAAATAGCCCGCTGGTGTTGGGATGGCATTACGCAGAGATATTAATAGACCCGCGAGATAGACGCTGCTAAATGTTGCACGGTTCAATGTGGCAAAATACAAAATGATTTGTCCGGAGACGGGCGATGCAAAAGAGGCCTGCCTGCGGAACGACCATGCACAGATCAAATCGAGGACCCAGGAGATGAGGACCACGGTGGCTCTGCGGATAATAAATTAGCTACTGGAATGGAAACACCAAAGCCAAGTCTGATCCGCAGTTAGGTTCATCTGAAAGAGAAAGAGTGGCCACAAAAGTCTTGGATCATACCAAACTTATGAATAACCCCCGATTGACGTATTGAGATATTTAATTGTGTGTGCCGCCACCACTTGCCTCACATTCACTTATGGTGTCTGGCATTCCTCGCATTACTGCTCAATCATAGTCATTTGCGTCATGAACCACAGTCTAATGCACATCGCCCACATATCTTGGTCATCACCGTATTATCTCTAGGGTATCCAGACCCCTATAGCAAGGCTAATGGCTCAGAACATTACTAGTCCTCCATCATAATGCTCCACTTCCCCAGTCCACAGGACCATTATCTACAATACCACATGACCTGACCTTCATGTGTCTCCTTTAAAAACGTCGTTAACCCTTAACACCTGATTCCAATTTTAACGGCTGCTTTTAGCAGCCGTTAAAATCCATGGCGCTAACCTGCCATGATGCTAATTACGCCACCGTAATTTACGGTGGCGTAATTAGCGCATTCCCCACTCCCATTATGCCCTATGGGGCAAAAATGGGAATGGGGAAGGGAAAATGGGAAATGGGGATTTACCGCCCCACTCACCTTGGAATGGGGCGGTAAATCCGCCATCCACCATGGTGTAAACATAGTTTACACCATGGTGGTGAAGTTGGCGTAATTACCGCCTTGGTCGTAATGACCCCCAGTGACATTAAAGAAGGATTCCACTTCCCCCTACTGTGCCTCCAGCCATGATTGGACGTCTTAATGAGCAGCTTTACATTCAAAGATCCCCCTTACACATCAACCCTGATCATTACCACAATGACATGGAAGTCCTTTGATCCTATCTGCATTGAGTCAATCTGTACATTCCAGAGAGCCCTTCTTCCAGGAGGTTGATGACGGCCTTCAGATCATTGATGAAGTGGACTCATGCTCGTCATCTAGAACTCTTGGCTGCAATCAACACGCACTACAACCAGAAAAGTGATGGATGGACGTTTTTAAATGAATCTATACCACTGGCAATGCTCTGGGAAACCTTCCCCACCACTTTATTTTTACCTGTCTGCGCCATTGCACAAGGTATCCAACCATATGCAAATCAGTCAGGTACTGCCACCAATGCTAACAGCCCAGCCCGAACCGCTAGACCAGGTCCCCTCTGAATGGAAAAACAAGCAACCCCAAACATGTTTCCGCCTTGTTGGCCTCCTCATTGAGGTGCAGCTTGGTTCCCTATGGTGCAGCGAGCAAGGGACCCAAGTCTGGGCATACCCTCTCTCACATAAGGAGACAGACGACAACCAAAAAAGTGATGGGTGGAAGGTTTTGAAGAAATCACACACTGCTCATTCTTGCCCGATTTGCAAAGTTTGTTAGTGGTCACATGATAAACTGTGGGAGGCCATGTCTGAAATGAATCAAGTTATCTATTTTTTGATAAAGTGCCCCACTAACGCCAAATGATGTTCCAATGGATGTGAACAGCGCTGTAGAAATAGGGGTGTGTTAGGATGGTTCTTTTAAAATGCATACAATACAAAACAAAAATAACATTTTAGAAACAGTGAGACAACGGGGGTCATTACAAGTTTGCTGGTCCAGGAACTACGGTACCAGTAAGCTTGCCGGTACCGTAGTTCAAGGACCGGCAAACTACGAGTTCTGCTCGCGGGTGCCTTTTTGCCCACCAGGTCTGACCTGGCGGGCGTTCTGGAACCCGCGAGCAGAGCATGTCGCATGAACCCGCACCATTGTGAATGGTGCCGGTGCATCCAACCTCCCCATTCCCATTGGGTCCTATGGGGCCAACTCGGAATAGGGAGCATTCCATTCCGGCTCCCGCAAATGGGCAATTACCGGGTCCGGCAGGGCCCTAATGATCCAGTAATTGTCCATTTCTGGGCACCAGAATTTTTCGCAAGTTTGGCGGCAGCCTGTTGGTTTTACCGGCAAGGCTACCGCCAAATTTATAATGAGACCCAACATGATTTATCATAAGGGCGGCCATATAGAAGCTTCCACTAACAGCACATTCCTTTTAGCAAGGGCATACTCATCAACGTCACACAACTTAGATATTTAAGCAGTTGTGCTTCGCACTATGGCACAGCCTCAGTGCAACAACGTATATTAGTAGCAATGTAAACAGGTCTAGGAAAAACTTTCCCTAAATCATTAGAAAATGTGCAAATAGGCAGCAAGCACATTCAATTCCCATGCCCCCCAATTCTGCGTAAAGACTTTTTACTGTGAAAACTCTCCGCAGGCCCAAGCCATGTGCCCCCTCGGAGGCAATTTATTCAAATGAAAACATATTGAAGAATACAATATCCTACATTCTGGAGGCAAAAATGGGGCTCATTACAAGAATGGTGGTGCAGCAAAAAAGTGATGGTATCGGAATGACCCCACTTTTCCTGCTTCGCAATACTATGGGTTTGGCCGTGCAGTGGAGGATTTACCCCCGGCATCATGTTGAAAGTAAATCCTCTAGCTTTTTGCCGACAAATCAGCAAAAACGGTAAACTTACAGACAGCGGAAATACTTTTGCGGTAATTGCCCCGATATTTCCAATTGGAGTTCTATGGACTCTAAATTAATGGGGACTAACACCACCACTTGTAATCCAGCCGTAAATCCACCAGAGCAGGTGGAAGAAACAGTAATTCCGTTGGGCGGTATTCTGGCAGATTAACCACCAGAATAATGAGCCTCAACAGTGAAATGTTTCTCCATTACCTATAACTGGTTTACTTGAACAGAATTCTGCAAGGAAGACAGCTCATTCGCAGTCTACCTCCCACCCCCCCACCAGCTGCTAAAATACATTTTCATTCTAAATCATTGCTTGTTAGCGGTACATTTGGGGTACACTGTCTAAACCCGGGATGACAATTCTACTAGGAAGCAAAACAAAATAATTAAACAAGGGGCAATTCTCCCTTCTCAGGGAGTTGAACATTTGCATGATCACGTTAACAATATGCGTGTTAAGCTGTGTCGCAAAATAGAGGTTGAATAGATATACCGTAGGCCTGGCTGTTTCCTATCCTGAAATGTTTGTCGCCGCCATTTCCAAACGTGAAGCACACCTGGGGTTGCACCCAGGAACTCTCCGTATTTTTCTACAAACCATCTTTTCTAATGAGTCAAGAAATGTAGAATTAGTAGCCCCAAAATGTCAATGCCTTAGAGAAGGGGGGAGCTTACTTTAGTGTCCAACGCTCTCGCACAGGCCAGCGACATGCCTGCCCACGAAGTATGTAAAATGCAATCGCCCCCACAATCCTCTACCGAGCTGCTGCATGCATTCTACATATATGTCCACAAACCCTCCACTCCACACACTACCTGAGACTGGGTGATCTGCTCCCCAATGTTTCTTCCCCTGCTTGCTTCCAGACCCCTGGCTACCAAACTGGCCACCCTCAACTCCCCCTAATGGATGCCCGCTCCCTTGCTTCTCTGCTTCCCTCACCATGTTCTTCTCCCTGTGATGGCCCAGCTGTCATTGCTTCCCAAAGCTAGGTCTGCGCTCAATAAATGCAATGTTAAGAAGAATAAATGTAATCATATGTTTAATATTTAGTATGTCTGCTTCATTGTAAGCCTTTATGCATTTTAATTGTAACTTTTCATAACATTTTATAGTATTCCGTACAAACATACCTATAAAATAATGCATTCAATATAAATAGTATTAATATATAAAAATAGAGAAAAAATAAGCATATGAGTTATAGGCGGTTGATAGAAAAACAGTTCACACAAATGTACAAAAGCATCAGAAGATCAAGGCGAAATTCCATTTCTATAATTAGTCTTGAACGTCACGTCTTTTAGAAAGAGGACTGCAGCCACGGTAAATGGCACGTTACCCCCCGAATCCCACGAACATATACAAAGTCACAGCAAGTCCACTCCCACGAACGTGTGATTAAGAACATCTCTCCAAAAGTGTGACATCCGAGGTCCCAGAAGGGCAGTGCAAACTGTAAAGAGATGCTCTAAAGTTTCAAACACTTGAAGTTATAGTCACCATACAAGGGGTTTGGATCTTCCATCGTGTTCCTAATATGTAGTATTTCTTTTGTATGTATCACACTACGGGCCTCATTACGACCCTGGCGGAGTGGGTCTACGCCAGCGGTATTCGCGGCGGACCCGTCCGCCCTACTACGAGTTCCCGTAGCGCCATGGAGCGTTTTCCGCCTGGTTTTTCCGGGCGGAGAAATCCATGGCGCTACGGGACCTTGTTGTTAATTACGCCACCGTATTTTACGGTGGCGTAATTAACGCCTTCCCCACTCCCATTATACCCTATGGGGCAAAAATGGGAATGGGGAAGGGTAAAATGGGGGATGGGGATTTACCGCCCCGCCAAGGTCGGAATGGGGCGGAAAATCCGCCAACCCCCATGGCGCTATCGGCAGCTTTCCGCCGTGCTCCATGGTGCATTTTGCACCGCGATTTCCGCCAGGGTCGTAATGAGGCCCAACATCTTTGTCGTAATAACTGTTGCCTGCATTTGGCATTAGGACACTTCCAAATGTAAAATGCAGAACACGCATTTTCTCATACAGCCCATTTTCTTATGCAACCCATTTTCTTGTGCAGCCCATTTTCTTATGCAACCCATTTTCTTATGCAGCCCATTTTCTTATGCACTTGGGCCAGATCATAGTATTATTTACACTTGGCTATTCCATTACTTGCGTTTGCCCAGCCCTTATCCCAAAGCCTCTGTTTAACAAAGTGCAGAGACTGCAAAAAATGTTCTGTGGTGAAACCACTATCCTCCAGTACCCAATTGCAGATCAACACACACCCTACCCGATACACACATGAAGAATTCCAGGCCGCTCGAACCTTCAGTAACAGCTGGCCAAGTTTGTGTCGAACCACTCGGGAGGATAGCTCAGGGGCAATGCTCGCCTTGGAAGCAAAGCGATGCGGAGTAACGCAGGTTTGATCCCTGGGTCTGCGCTTAGAAACCTCTGGGTAGTGCCAGGCTACTATGCAGGTCTATGCAAAAAGGACGAGCATACTCGTCCTTGGCACTTATGCAAAACGCTCATCCAGATTTTTGCTTCCACTAAAGCCATGTAGTTAAAAGG
Source organism: Ambystoma mexicanum (assembly GCF_040938575.1). Classification (NCBI taxonomy): domain Eukaryota; kingdom Metazoa; phylum Chordata; class Amphibia; order Caudata; family Ambystomatidae; genus Ambystoma; species Ambystoma mexicanum. The sequence continues at coordinate 1,185,129,122 of NC_090926.1, forward strand.
ATATGAAATAATTATGTCAATACCATAGGTGATTTTAGGCAGGGTCGGACTGGAGCAAGAAATAGGCCGGGCCACCCAAAAAAAAGTGGCCCACCACTCGCCTCAAAAAAGTGGCCCACCCCTCACCTCATGACCTTTGACCTCTGACATCACCAGAAGTGATGTCATTTCACCCCACCCCAAAGTGACATCCCAGGAAGTGATGAAACACGACCTTTCACCCCTTGACAAAACAGGAAGTGGCATCAAATAGCATCGTTCCTAAGTACACTAAATTTGAATCCAAGCAGACGTCCAAGGCCAAATGATAATGGGCCTCATTACACGGTAGGCGGTAAGGGTTTACCGGTACCGGTATTTTACCGATACCGGTAAATCCTTACTGCCTTACTACGAGGTCCCTTTGCGGGTTGGGGAATTTAACGCCTGCTTTTTGCAGGTGTTAATAATCCAACCCGCAAAGGGACCAGGGTGCTAATTACGGTACCGCAATTTGCGGTACCGTAATTAGCGCCTTCCCCATTCCCATTATGCCCTATGGGGCAAAAATGGGAATGGGGAAGGGCAATGGAGGAAGGAGGAATTACCGCCTTCCCAACCTTGGAATAGGGCGGTAATTCCCATTTCCTCCAAGGCGGTACCGGTAAATTACCGGCATGAACCATGGCGCTAATAGCGCCATGGTTTACCGCCTACCGTGTAATGAGGCCCAATGTATTGTATAGCACTTAAGCTTAAGCTCTTTTTTATAGAACAAATATGCATACAATATCACCCAACCTGTGTTAGTACTCATTTATCGACCTAAGAAGGATGAAAGGCTTTTTGAAAAAAAAAAATGTTAAAAAAACATATTTTTTTGTGAAATCTTTTTTCTTCCAAACTGGCCCAGGCACGGCCAGAAACCGGCCCCCACAACCCAGGGACGATTTCGGGCCGGCCACGGAGGCCAATCCAACCCTGATTTAAGGTCCAGCCTTATCCCTAGTGGTTTTGGTTACTGGCAAGATGGAGAACCTCCCATATGTGTCATTCAGTTATTTCATCTTCAAAATAATAATAATTATAATAATAATAATAATAATAATGTGGTGTCCATCTGCCACTGCATGCGAAGAGTAGTCCAAGCATTGGTACAGCTTCAACTCATCAATAACCACATGTTCCCACTACCAGGCACACCTGGTTTTACCACACAAATATCACACCATTTTAGTTTTCAAATATTTGAATTCAGATCATGTGCTTTAAAAAAAACACTTTGCCTGATTATGGCTAGGCTGTAAACCAGTCACTGCCATCGATCCTAGTCCCGCTAGCTTACCACAGGCCCCGTGAAGTGCTTGGATCAGCCTTTGGTCCCCGCTCCTGCTCTGACAAAGAACTTTGTATTGATAGGTGTACTTATGGATTAAAAATCAAAACCAAACAAAAATGTCACGGCCCATCTCAGGCAGAATTTTACAATTACCACCATGATAATGAAAAACACCAATACTACTGACGGTGACAAAACAAAGATGGGCGGATGTGAACATAGTCATTGACTAATGGCAGACATGACACTCACCAATATTGACACTTACTCATTCAAACATTGACTTTTGACCAAAAATGACACTGACCAACATTGGGGCTCATAACATGTGTGGCGTTCCAGAAATAGGGGTGCCTGTCACATAGTGCTGACATACTTTCCAGACTGCCACACTACAACTCTTCGTGCAGGGGCTGGTGCGCCCGGCTGGGCTGACCTTCCGGTCATAGTGGCACGCACCCGCACAGTTTTAAAAGAAGCAAAGACACTTTTAGCAACTGTGCCGATGCTTCTGTGTCCCCATTGCCATGGAGTCCAATGGGACTCTATGCGAATGGGGACTTACACTTTCCACCGCCTGATATCCCGGACCGCCGGGACTTGTAATGTCTACTAAAGACTGCAGAAACGGTTTTACGAGTCCGGCGGCAACCCGCCAGTAGCACCAGCGGGTTACCGCCAGACTTGTAATGAGGCCCATTGACTGACACTGACCATGACTAATATTGACCAACATTGGTACTGACCAATATCACTGTTAACTTACATTGACACATACACGTATGTTATCCAACATGGACGTTGACAAACATTGAAAGCCACCAAAAAATCACAAAAATGAATGTTGACATTCACTAGTTGACATAGATCAGCATTAATATTTATCAGAATAACTTTAGAACTACACTTACAAAAAATCACGTCGGTCAACATTACCATTTACTGACTTTAAGTCAGATAGACATTGAAATGAAGTAACTTTGACAATGCCTGATGTTAACTGAATGAGATCAACATAGGCCAATATGGAATTTGATCAACACTTGTATTAACTAATGTTATAATTTCAACACTCCCTTTGTGCTCCGGAAGCAGTCCTGTCATAGACCAACTGGAAAATGGGTCGGCACTGACTGATTAGGCATAGTCAATGGGTGTAGCCTCTGCTGAAGTCGAAGCAGAGGAGCCTTAGTAGACCAATGGGAAGCAATGTTGCTGCTGACTCACTGAAAGCAGTTCAGGCACTAGTCAACCAATGTATCCACTGCCCACTAGAAACAGTGCAGACACTGAACAAAATGTAGCAATGCAGAAATTGACCGATTGAAACCAGTGTACTCACCGCAAGGAAGTATTGCAGCCATTGGCCAATAAGTGTGCAGACATGCTCCTTAAATCAATGTAGTTACCCGTTAGCTGTTAGCAGTGCAAAGTGTGACCTGATGTGACTGTAAGAAGCATTTTCATTGAAAACTGAAAGTAGTGCAGTATGCTGTCACTCTGCTCCCATCACCTATGCTTGAACCATTTGCGTTGAGGAGGAAAAGGACAGTTGTATACATTCCTCCTCATTTTTCAGTCTAGCCACGTATTGTGCAACGCATCTGACTGTCCCAGCACATGTCTTTATATCAATTCATTGGGGGTCATTACGACCCAGGCGGTAAGTACACCAACTTTACCACCATGGTGTAAACTATGTTTACACCATGGTGGATGGCGGATTTACCGCCCCATTCCAATGTGAGTGGGGCGGTAAATCCCCATTTCCCATTTACCCTTCCCCATTCCCATTTTTGCCCCATAGGGCATAATGGGAGTGGGGAAGGCGCTAATTACGCCACCGTAAATGACGGTGGCGTAATTAGCACCAAGGCGGTTTAGCGCCATGGATTTTAACGGCTGCTAAAAGCAGCCGTTAAAATTGGAATCAGGCGTTAAGGGTTAACGATGGCGTTAACCCTTAACGCCTGAGTTGTAATGAGGCCCATTGTTCTTTGGTATTTAATGCTAAGTTAAGTATTTCCAATTTTGCAAATGGGATCTGAATAACCTCACCCTAGTGGACACCGTCATAGGACACACGTGTGCATCTCATGTATAAACGAGGATTTTGAGGGCCGTCCTTTAAATGATTGTTTCATCTACCAAGTGCCCCAATTCTGAGATCACAAAGGTGGATAATACACACTAAGGCCTATGGCCGTGTTGTGCGTTAAAAGTAAATAATAATAATAATAATAATAATAATAATAATAATAATAATAATAATAATAATAATAATTAATAATAACAACAACAATGGAAGCTTGATTAGAGATGTCTGGAAGGCACTGGGGCCTGGTTCACAGAAGCGTTTTATAATGGCACAATCCCTTTGGAAAATACCCTGTGAATCAGCACTTGAGTGCCATTGGTGGGCTGATTATTTGTATGCTGTTATCGGAAGTATTGACAAAATAATTCTGGAACTGTTGTCTAGATGCTTTGACTTGTTTTGCCCATATATACAAATGGCAGTTTAGCACAAAGCAATGGTGTGCACGGTGATCCACGTCAGCCATTAACGGGAAGCAACATTGATATCTTGAAGGCAGTTTTGGGGGGTACTGCAGCATGCCCTCATCAAACAGAGAGCTTCGTAAACATATAGGGGCTGGTTTGGGGGGCTGGGGATGGGCCAGCAGGTGGGTCTGAATTTCTGACAGACCTTTTAAGGGACCGGGGATCAGGATGCAGGGTCCAAATATCTGCAAAGGACAATGCCTGTCGATTATAAATGTTTGAGCATGCTGTAACAAATGTAAAGGTTCACCAGCCCCACCAACCCATCAGTGGAGATGAAGAATTGCCTTCATCATCACGGGGTAAACAGATTATTACATGGAATCTGAACACTGCCATTTCCAATAAGGACGGACATTGTGCCTGAAAAAATGGTGTGTATTCTCAACAAATGAAGCTATTTAAGAAAGGTGTATGATTTAATTGTACAAATATTGAAAACAGCCTCTTTTCAAAATTGTGCAATGTTCATTTTACAACCTTGTTCAATGTCAACCTATGTAAAGCTTGTCTTAGACAGCAAAGTATGCTATCCAAACCTAGACTAACCATATGCATTATGTTATGATGGGAGAAAATAATCTCTAGCGGGCAGTCTGGCACACTCCTACGGTACACTTTTGAAATACCCCAATGAGAAAAACACAAATAGCAATGATGAGAGTTCCTGGCAGCTTTGCATGATATCAAAGTACATTTTTGGATCATGAAAAAAAACCCCAGATTTTTATATTTGATAACCATATGTGTGATAAAAGGATGGTATGCCTGAGTTACTAAATCCATAATGCACAAAGCGCTTGATGTGTATTTCTTCTTTCACAGCAATCGCCGGCAGGCACGATTGAGACAGAAAGGATGTGTGGAGAGAGTGTAAATCGGGTTACATATAGGCCTGTGCACATGGACAGTCCCCAACGCACAGAAAAATGTGAGGTATTATATATATAAAGGATGCTGTAGTGGGCTGTGTAGCAGGGCTGATTGATCTGGAACTTCCGAAACAATACCAAAGTATTCTTTCAGTTACTAAACCTGTTTACCCAACACTAGCGGCTGCTGCATTTTTTATCACAAACAGGGATGTGTGTTCAAGCCCAAGAGGGGAGAGTCTCAAGTTGAGTTTAGTTTATTTTAGTTTAGTTTATTTATTTATAGAGCTCACCTAACCCTCGGGTATCTGGGCGCTTATGCTTGAGCAGTAGCTACAGAAACAAAACAAATAGCAGTTGACTTGTGTTACATATCAAGTTTGTATACAAAGTGAGAAGATACAGAAAGAGAAAGCATACAGTGTTACAAAAAAGTCAATAATCAATCAGTACAGATAAGCAGAACTGGAGGGGGTTGTACGATTAGTTTTGCCTGGTGAAAAGTCAAGCTTTTACTCTGTTCCTGAAGGACCAAAAGGATGGTTCGGCTCTAAGTGCTTTGCGCAGGGAGTTCCAAAGCTTGGCTGCTAGAACTGGGTAGCTACTCCCACCAGCTGTTTGTAATCTGTATTTAGGAATGTTGAGGCAATGTGAGTAGTTTGATCTGATAGGTCTGCTAGATTGGTTCCTGATGAATTTGTCGACTAGGTATTTTGGAGCCGTGTTGGACATGCATTTGCGAGTGACTCCTAGGGTTCGTAGTGACATTCTGTCTCGCACTGGAAGCCAGTGTGTGTCCCATCTGATTGGTGATACGTGGTTGGGTTGTGGGATTATTGTCCAGTAGGGCTTTTTGGATCTTAGCACACCAAGAAGCATCTTTGATGTAGGATTCTGTGGGTGGAACTAGAGACTCCAATTCCCTGAGGATGGTGAATAGCTCTTTTGAATCTGATATAGCATTGTGTATTCTGGCGTTACAGGTCTCTCGTTTGTTGTTTAACATAGCTGTTTTGTAGGTGGTGGCAGCAATTGTGAACTTTTCCTTGTTTAGGACAGACAGTGTTTTTTTTCAGATGTCTTTGGTGATTCTTTTGGAGCTATGTAAGGCTTTTAAGTCTGCAGAGAACCACTTGTTTAGGTGTCCTATTGGCTTAGCTTTTCTTATTTTTAACGAGGCAATTGTGTTTAATGCCTGAAGTAAGGTATGGATATACAAGTCCACGAGTAGTGATGGGACCTTATCGGAGCTTTTAGAGGGATCAGTAATGGCAATACGTTATCCGCACTGATGTTGCGATTGTTTCTAGACATGACCTGCGGGGCTAGCATGGCACTTGAGATAGGGCACAGGCTATCCTGTATGTAAAGGAGATGCAATGGTGGCATGACCATGCGCAGGGCGAATTGGCAAGGATCGTGGTAGTCTCAACAAGGGACTACATTAAATAGACAGGAGGCGGGTAATGAAGACAGATGTGTGAATCGTTAGGTGCACAGCACGGTCAGATTGATCCAAACAACTGACAATGAAAGGGGACTGGGACTGTCTCGCACCCCAATCTCGCAATGTTAGTAGTTGGGTGAGTCAAAGCCATGCTTCCGCCCCCCCAAAAACAGTCTTCTTGGCAAATAACGTATCTGAATTTTGATTGGCTGTGTTTTAGTATTGTATCTGTTTGTTCATATTTCTGTGACTTTTATTGCATTTCTGCCTTATAACGTATTTGATGACGATGGTATCTGAAAGCAATAATAGCTACTTTTTTCTTAAACCCATGATCGGAAATGTGTAGCCAGCAGGCTGAAATAATTAAATAAATCAGCACGAGGCAGCGGATAAATTATTCAATCCAATAACCTGCGCGTAAGCTTAGCGGGGAGAGGAAGCCTCCCAGGGCATTTGTGCTTTGCTATTAATTACATTCACGACTGATTTAGGTGGGAAGGGAGGAGGCGGGGGCTTGGCAGCAACCTCTGCTCGTGGCCAGCGAGAGCTGCGGGCAGCAGAATTCATTTTAAACCAGCGATGACATGCCCGGGTTCAATGCCCCTGGCTGCCCTCCCTGAAGACCACAGGAGAGGCTGTGCACACCTGGGCATTGGCCCTCTCGCCCACAGACGCAGACTACAGGCTCTGTGGGCAATTGACTTAAAGGTCTGCATTGTATAGAGGTGGCCACCAACAAGTGAACCTGCGTGCACGGAAGTCCATGCACGCACTTTTCATGTTTTGCCCTGCCAAGTACATACATTGCATGCACATAACAGACCAGAATTTCCTGTTGTACCCACCTGCTTTTAGCAGCTGCCAAAAGTTGGTAAATGCCACGATATGCCAATAGTTCTTTTGCAGCATGAAATGGACCGACTGGCGCAACATCTTTCAGTTTTGGCAGGCAGAACGGGTAAGGTTGGCAGAAATAGATGGATTGTACAAATAGGAGTGAAACGAGGCATAACGCGTTTCCTCCTCATCACACCTGTTTTTTTTTCACTCCAGGGGTTTCAAAAACTCTCGTTTGTACTCTTCTTTCATGCGTCTTCCTCATCGTGAATCTAAGAATCCTCATTTTGTTTCCAAAAATGAGAACCCTTTTCCTTGGTTATGTATAGTCCTCATTTGGTTCGACCTAGGGCTCCTGTTAATGTGCTTGTTTACGCATCACACTCATTATTATGGCGTGACCCTTGAGTGTCTTGGGAAAGTTCTGCACACTAAGTTCCCAAGTGTGTGCTACAGTCTGCATTTGCTTTGTCAATTATATACTTATGGGTACGTGGGGGCAGCTGCTTTGGATTATATTCTGGCCTAATTTGCGCAGATTTCCAACTATAAATAAAATAGACGAATACATAGGTAGGGAGAGATAGCTGGATCGAGATATAACCTGAGAGGTTGGTAGTTTTTTTAAAATCATTTATTTTATTGAATATGTACCTATGGTTAAGTCGGAGCTGCTGCTTTAGATGTAATTCCTTCTATTCGGACCGACGTTGCTCAGTTTAGGAAAGATATTTCTAAATGTGGCCAGATAAACCGAGAGATGGATACATAGATAGAAAGAAAGAGGGACATAGGGAAAAAGAGATAGAGGAATAGACAAATAGAGAGATACAGAGAGAGTTAGATAGATTGATAGTGGGATAGATGGATGGTCAGATATATGGACAGATATATGGGCAGATAGATAGATAGGTAGATAGATAGATAGATAGATAGATAGGCAGATGGATAGTCGGATAGATGGACAGATAGATACATAGAAATAGAGATAGAGAGATACATGAATAGATATCTACATAGATAGATAGATAGATAGATAGATAGATAGATAGATAGATAGATAGATAGATAGATAGATAGATAGATCATGGGATAGGCAGATGGATAGTCGGACAGATAGATAGATAGAAATAGAGATAGCTAGATACATGAATAGATAGCTACATAGATAGATAGATAGATAGATAGATAGATAGATAGATAGATAGATAGATAGATAGATAGATCGTGGGATAGGCAGATGGATAGTCGGATAGATGGACAGATAGATAGATAGAAATAGAGATAGAGAGATACATGAATAGATAGATAGATAGATAGATAGATAGATAGATAGATAGATAGATAGATAGATAGATAGATAGATAGATCGTGGGATAGGCTGATGGATAGTCGGATAGATGGACAGATAGATAGATAGAAATAGAGATAGCGAGATACATGAATAGATAGATAGATAGATAGATAGATAGATAGATAGATAGGCAGATGGATAGTCGGATAGATGGACAGATAGATTGATAGAAATAGAGATAGAGAGATACATGAATAGATAGCTACATAGATAGATAGATAGATAGATAGATAGATAGATAGATAGATAGATCAATCGTGGGATAGGCAGATGGATAGTCGGATAGATGGACAGATAGATAGATAGAAATAGAGATAGCGAGATACATGAATAGATAGCTACAAAGATAGATAGATAGATAGATAGATAGATAGATAGATAGATAGATCGTGGGATAGGCAGATGGATAGTCGGATAGATGGACAGATAGATAGATAGAAATAGAGATAGAGAGATACATGAATAGATAGCTACATAGATAGATAGATAGATAGATAGATAGATAGATAGATAGATAGATAGATAGATAGATAGATACATAGATAGATAGATAGATAGATAGATAGATAGATAGATAGATAGATAGATAGATAGGCAGATGGATAGTCGGATAGATGGACAGATAGATAGATAGAAATAGAGATAGCGAGATACATGAATAGATAGCTACATAGATAGATAGATAGATAGATAGATAGATAGATAGATAGATAGGCAGATGGATAGTCGGATAGATGGACAGATAGATAGATAGAAATAGAGATAGAGAGATACATGAATAGATAGCTACATAGATAGATAGATAGATAGATAGATAGATAGATAGATAGATAGATAGATAGATAGATAGGCAGATGGATAGTCGGATAGATGGACAGATAGATAGATAGAAATAGAGATAGAGAGATACATGAATAGATAGCTACATAGATAGATAGATAGATAGATAGATAGATAGATAGATAGATGGCTAGATAGATGGATGGATGGATGGATGGATGGATAGATAGATAGATAGATAGATAGATAGATAGATAGATAGATAGATAGATAGATAGATAGATAGATAGATAGATAGGATGGATAGATAAATAGACATAGTGATAGGTAGATAGATAGATAGATAGATAGATAGATAGATAGATAGATAGATAGATAGATAGATAGATAGATAGATAGATAGATAGATAGATAGATAGATAGATAGATAGATCGTGGGATAGGCAGATGGATAGTCGGATAGATGGACAGATAGATAGATAGAAACAGAGATAGTGAGATAGATGAATAGATAGCTACATAGATAGATAGATAGATAGATAGATAGATAGATAGATAGATAGATAGATAGATTGTGGGATAGGCAGATGGATAGTCGGATAGATGGACAGATAGATAGATAGATAGATAGATAGATAGATAGATAGATAGATAGATAGATAGATATAGAGATAGTGAGATAGATGAATAGATAGCTAGATAGATAGCTAGATAGATAGATAGATAGATAGATAGATAGATAGATAGATAGATAGATAGATAGATATGATGGATAGATAAATAGACATAGTGATAGGTAGGTAGATAGATAGATAGATAGATAGATAGATAGATAGATAGATAGATAGATAGATAGGCAGATGGATAGTCGGATAGATGGACAGATAGATAGATAGAAATAGAGATAGAGAGACACATGAATAGTTAGCTACATAGATAGATAGATAGATAGATAGATAGATAGATAGATAGATAGATAGATAGATAGATAGATAATCGTGGGATAGGCAGATGGATGGTCGGATAGATGGACAGATAGATAGAAATAGAGATAGCGAGATACATGAATAGATAGCTACATAGATAGATAGATAGATAGATAGATAGATAGATAGATAGATAGATAGATATATCGTGGGATAGGCAGATGGATAGTCGGATAGATGGACAGATAGATAGATAGAAATAGAGATAGAGAGATACATGAATAGATAGCTAGATAGATAGATAGATAGATAGATAGATAGATAGCTACATAGATAGATATATAGATAGATAGATAGGCAGATGGATAGTCGGATAGATGGACAGATAGATAGATAGATAGAAATAGAGATAGTGAGATAGATGAATAGATAGCTAGATAGATAGATAGATAGATAGATAGATAGATAGATAGATAGATAGATAGATAGATAGATAGATATGATGGATAGATAAATAGACATAGTGATAGGTAGGTAGATAGATAGATAGATAGATAGATAGGCAGATGGATAGTCGGATAGATGGACAGATAGATAGATAGAAATAGAGATAGAGAGACACATGAATAGATAGCTAGATAGATAGATAGATAGATAGATAGATAGATAGATAGATAGATAGATCGTGGGATAGGCAGATGGATGGTCGGATAGATGGACAGATAGATAGAAATAGAGATAGCGAGATACATGAATAGATAGCTACATAGATAGATAGATAGATAGATAGATAGATAGATAGATAGATAGATAGATCGTGGGATAGGCAGATGGATAGTCGGATAGATGGACAGATAGATAGATAGATAGAAATAGAGATAGTGAGATAGATGAATAGATAGCTAGATAGATAGATAGATAGATAGATAGATAGATAGATAGATAGATATGATGGATAGATAAATAGACATAGTGATAGGTAGGTAGATAGATAGATAGATAGATAGATAGATAGATAGATAGATAGATAGGCAGATGGATAGTCGGATAGATGGACAGATAGATAGATAGAAATATAGATAGAGAGACACATGAATAGATAGCTACATAGATAGATAGATAGATAGATAGATAGATAGATAGATAGATAGATAGATAGATCGTGGGATAGGCAGATGGATGGTCGGATAGATGGACAGATAGATAGAAATAGAGATAGCGAGATACATGAATAGATAGCTACATAGATAGATAGATAGATAGATAGATAGATAGATATATCGTGGGATAGGCAGATGGATAGTCGGATAGATGGACAGATAGATAGATAGAAATAGAGATAGAGAGATACATGAATAGATAGCTACATAGATAGATAGATAGATAGATAGATAGATAGATAGATAGATAGATAGATAGATGGATGGATGGATGGATGGATGGATAGATAGATAGATAGATAGATAGATAGATAGATAGATAGATAGATAGATAGATAGATAGATAGATAGATAGGATGGATAGATAAATAGACATAGTGATAGGTAGATAGATAGATAGATAGATAGATAGATAGATAGATAGATAGATAGATAGATAGATAGATAGATAGATAGATAGATAGATAGATAGATAGATCGTGGGATAGGCAGATGGATAGTCGGATAGATGGACAGATAGATAGATAGATAGATAGATAGATAGATAGATAGATAGATAGATAGATAGATAGATAGATAGATAGATAGATATAGAGATAGTGAGATAGATGAATAGATAGCTAGATAGATAGATAGATAGATAGATAGATAGATAGATAGATAGATAGATATGATGGATAGATAAATAGACATAGTGATAGGTAGGTAGATAGATAGATAGATAGATAGATAGATAGATAGATAGATAGATAGATAGATAGATAGGCAGATGGATAGTCGGATAGATGGACAGATAGATAGATAGAAATAGAGATAGAGAGACACATGAATAGATAGCTACATAGATAGATAGATAGATAGATAGATAGATAGATAGATAGATAGATAGATAGATAGATAGATAGATAGATCGTGGGATAGGCAGATGGATGGTTGGATAGATGGACAGATAGATAGAAATAGAGATAGCGAGATACATGAATAGATAGCTACATAGATAGATAGATAGATAGATAGATAGATAGATAGATAGATAGATAGATAGATAGATAGATAGATAGATCGTGGGATAGGCAGATGGATAGTCGGATAGATGGACAGATAGATAGATAGATAGAAATAGAGATAGCAAGATACATGAATAGATAGCTACATAGATAGATAGATAGATAGATAGATAGATAGATAGATAGATAGATAGATAGATAGATAGATAGATAGATAGATAGATAGATAGGATGGATAGATAAATAGACATAGTGATAGGTAGATAGATAGATAGATAGATAGATAGATAGATAGATAGATAGATAGATAGACAGACAGATAGACAGTTAGATAGATAGATAGATAGATAGATAGATAGATAGATAGATAGATAGATAGATAGATAGATAGATAGATAGTCAAATAGATGGACAGATAGATAGACAGATAGATAGATAGATAGATAGATAGATAGATAGATAGATAGATAGATAGATAGATCGATCATGGGATAGGCAGATGGATAGTCGGATAGATGGACAGATAGATAGCCAAATAGATGCAGAGGCAACATGCAAGATTGGGCCGCGGTCTATATCAGCCACTCAGTCCTAGAAAAGGTACACAAGATTCCACTGGGCTACAACATTCAACACTTATGCGGTATATGAGACCAAATCTGAGGATGCAACACTCAACCCTTGTGAGGAGTCTCCATCAGATGGTACAACACCCAACCCACATGATGAGACCCGTCCTGAGGGAACACAACCTGCCCTCAAGATGCACATAAGACCCCACCTGAGTGTACATTACTGAACCTTCATGATGTGAGCAAGATGCAATCTGAGGCTATTACACCCGCCTTCATCAAGTACATGGGACTCCACCCAAGACTGCCACACCCACCATGGTCATGCACATGATAGTTCATCTCAGAGGTCTGCAACCTTTGCCTGGTCAGATGTTCTGAAATATAATTCCCATCCCGAGAGGATAGCTCAGGGGCAACGTGCTCGCCTTGGAACCAAGACGACACGGGGCAACACAGGTTCCATCCCCGGGTCCGCGCTCAGAAACCTCTGGGTATTAAGCACGTTATAAATAGCCAATCATATCATCAACCTTTGTTCATATGGGGATTGTAATACAAAACAGCTGGGTAGCCCCAGGTTGCCTGTCTGTCTGAAGCTACAACACCAAACCCTCATGATGAGAATTCACCTGCGGCTACAACCCCAAAACCTTAGAATGAATATGAGACTCTGTCTGAGGGTACATCACCGACCGTTTGTGATGTACATGATATTATATCTGAAACCACAACACCCACCATTGTTACATACATGATGCTCCATTTGAGACTCCAGCACACATGATTTCAACGCATGTGAGACACCATCTGGGGTTGCAGCACTCACCATTCATGGTGCCCGTGTGATGCCATTTGTGGCTACAACGCCCATTCTCATGAAGTAATGACTCTCCAAATAAGACTACGACACTCAATCCCCTGATATACATGAGACTCTATCTGTGTCTACAACCACCACCACCCCAGATCCCATCACTGACATGGTATCACACCTGGGTCACATGCCAAGGTGGTGAAGTCCTTGAAGAAGACACACAAAAACGTCCAGCTTAGCAAGGATAGGATCAAAAGTTATCATTAACATTGAGGATCATGTACCAGGAAGTGCTGAGGATTTGTATTATTTCACTAGTAAAGCCAAGAGTGGAAGCAAACCAATGGATCAGTTCCCACACTATCTTGAAATGTGTTTGTGAGCTGAACTGTTAGTCAGGGGTGCAAGCAATTAACCTTGCCAAGCATTCCATGTCAACAGGCTCAAACCGTAACTAAGGGTTGGTGATTTAGTGATGTTGGTATTGTTAGCTGAAAATGCAGAAGAGGAAGCGGAGCACCTCTGTGGCCCGCTGCATGGAGATGAGAATCCCAGGCTCAGTGTTCTTACCACACTATCTTTGCTCAATCAATTTCCCAGAATAATGGGAGATAACAAATAGAGGATGAATCCTGTGAGGCCACCTTTGGAGGCCCAAAGGAAACGTTCATAACTAACAGTGATGTTTACAGATGAGGACTAACACATTGCAAGTGTGGTTTGTGGAAGATCAACATTGCATAAAAGTCAAGTAACATTAAAAAAAAGTGTGATATGGGGAAAATGAACATTCTCCACTAATTCCCTCAATCTATCCTCTCTTCCTCCCCTATGTTACTTTCATAATTAACGTCACTTTTTCTTCTTCTACTTTTCCCTCCTGCTTCAACCAAGCAGTCATCATCCTTGTCTAAAAAAAGAAACCTCCATGGACTTCCCTCAAACTTTCATCCAATATCTTTACTGTTTTTCTTATCAACACGTCTTGAATGGATTGTATATTCTCAAATATCTTCTTTCTTGCGCCTGAACTTTCTTCTCCCTCCTCTTCAATCAGGCATTCACCCTTCACCCCCCGCTGAATCATTACTATTTTGAATTCTCTGCTTTCTGTTCTTCACAATAAACAATCCTACATTCTCACTCTTCTTGTCCTGTCTGCGGGCTTTGACACTCTCTCGTTTCTTCTCTTTCTACCTTAGGGTTTTCTGACTCTATCCTAAAGTGGTTCCGATCCTGTCCCTCTGATAGAATGGATTCTGTCTCATGGGGTGGAAAACATTCTTCCTCTCGTCCCCTGTCCTATGGATTCCCCCAGGGATCTTGTCTCTGCGTTCTACTGTTCCCACGCTACACTATTCCTCCTTCTGACCACATTAGCTCTTTCAATCTTTCCTACCACTTTTACGCTTAAGACACCCCAATCTGGTTCTCATTTGTCTCCTTCTCTGACTCCCTTCACTCGGTTGTTTCATCCTGTCTCTCAGCAATCCAATCTTGGATTGCTTCCCACTTTTTCCATTCAACCCTTGTAACATGGATGTCCTTCCCTTCCATCCTTCTCCCGCTCCTTCTCCTACCAGTTCTCCTACTGGTTTATGCTATCCTCCCACAGTTAATTCTTGTTTATCTTCATCTCGAAATATTGGTGTCACTTCTGTTTCCTCTCTTTTTCACCTCACATTACCACCACCGCCTGCATTGCCTGTTCCCACTTCCGTGATCGTTGCTGAGCTCGTCCTTTTCTCTCTTTCATCTTTTCCCTTTCTTAACTGCTGCTTGGTCTCCCTTCCGCCCATCAGGCACCACTATGGTCTGTCTTTAATTTCTCTATCTATCTCCGCCATTACCCCGTCTTTTACATCTGACCAATTAATTTTGTTTGATCTCCATCTCCTTTGTCACTTTGTATGATCATTTTGAAGAATGCTAATGGCCTTGCCCCCTCCTATCTCTCTTCTCTTCTCCTTCTTCTCTCCCACGCGCTCATTCACCCTAATTCACACTTTCATCTCTCTGTCTCTAAATCCCCCTCTTCCTCCTCCCATTTTTGCTCCTTTTCCCCTTCATGTTTGCTCCATACTTCTTGTTTTCAGACCCTTTTGAAAGAAAACCTTCTGTCACTTCTCTCTAATCTCCACATTCTGCCCTTCTGTTTTGATTTGTCATTTTGCGCTATTTTGTAACTTTGATTCATTGTCTTGTTTAGAGCTTTGTCGAAAGTGCTCTATAAATTCAATGCATGCTGCTACAAATAGAAGTACAAATCAAACATAATAGAAAACAAGTGTGATTTGGGGAAATCGTACATGTGCATAGAAGCCAAGTAAAAACACAGAAATAGAACATACGACTCTAGAAGATTATATTAAGAGGTCCAGTTGGTAGCCCCTCACTATCAGCTGAGGAGAATGATGAGTAATGATACCTTAAACATCTGTAGTGAGATAGTTTGGAATGTGCATACAAGCTGAGTACTGCAACATACCAGTAACATAAATAGTGCATAATCCTGTAGCAGATGAAATTTTAGAAGTCCAAAAAGTGGGCCCTCATTATAACCAAAATATGCTCATGAGGATTGACCCCGTTAATAGTGGGGGTCAGTGAAGTTTGAAATCCACCCAAGGATGCAGAGTTATAAAAAAAAGTATCAACTTCCTGCAGTGATCGGACAAATCATAATTTCAGAGGGATTTGAGGCTGAGTGTGATGAGGCAACTCATATTCAGCTAACAGGGCCGGGCTCGAGGTAAGTCGCACACATGACTTTCCTCTGCTACGCGGGATGATGTTTCAAAATGCCAACCAACGCTCCAATTCTCAACGTGTTACACGTATTTGCACGGGCGACCTTTATATATATGTGGGGGGAGCCACCCCCCATGACCCTTATACATTAATGATATCCCTAAACCCACCCTTCACAAATGTATGCGGCGAAATGCGCAATAACAATTGCATTGTGACGCACAGTAATCTGCCAAAACCGAACCAACACAGACAATTTTGATAATATATACAGTGTTTGGCCTCTCTGTTCCAAACCTCTATCTCACAGTGAACTTTGCCATTCCATACCAATCACACTTTGACCCCTGCAGGTGGCCATGCAAGTATGGACCTAGAGGGACGGTCCACACTGTCAGTTTCTCTTTCCCTTTGTGTCCACCCCATTCACCAGGCAAGCAGTCCACTTCGGGTCCTTTCCCTCCTGGTAACTGTCAATCCTAGACTTGTCCACCTGGGATCGGATAGGTTATGGGAATACCTGACAGACAAGCAAGCTTCCATGAATGAAATGTATGCTGGAGCACATCTCAGGCCTAATAAGAAAATATGTCAGTATGAATCAGCCCCTCTAGGATGGTATGCACTGGTCATTATTCACTGATGCTACAGACATGCGGACTAATGCATGCTCCTACCCTGACTTCAATCCCTCTTTTTCCTGGACGTATATTTAATTTATGTGGTCCGATCACTCTTTCCTCTCTTCCCACTTGGGGCCCCTCATCCTCTCGGACTGAGCCACCTCCCGTACTGCCCGTACTGCCAGCCTTCTTTGCTGTTGTTCGTCTGATGAAGCGAGTGTCAATCGCTGCTTTCGCCTCCACTCTCATCCTTCCTCCCATCCCTGCTTCTGACTCTCCAACCTTCACCTCTCCATCTCTAACATCCTTCACATCCTTGCCCCTGTCATAAGGATCGCCGCATGTAGCCTGCCTCCAAGTGCAATAGCTGGTATGACTCTGATCTAGCATCTCTGATAGGTAAGTGCAGAGTTGCTGAACAGAAGTTGCAGACCTCGTGCTCATCCTCTGTCAAACTGGTGTGACGCCTGCACCAAAGGCAATATCGATTCTCTATCTGCTCCAAGAAGAGGGCCCACATCCTAGCCCGCATCTCTGGAGTCACTGACAACACTGCTCACCTTTTCAAAATCTGCAAGAAACTCACCAATCCAAACGCAGTCTCCATCTCTGTCCTTCCTTCCAAACCTCTCTGCACTGCTTTGGCCTCCCATTTTACATCTAATACTCAGGACATCCTGTCCTCACTCTCCACCACCCCCATCTCCACACCCGCTCCTGCTCCCCTGCCTCCCTTGGGTCACCTCCCTCCACCTCCCGCACTCTCCTCCCTCCTGCCCATAGCACCTGAAGCAATCTTGCGAGTTGTCTGTTCTATGAAGGTCTCATCCAAACAGGTGCTCCCCTGCTCCTCTAGAACCATTAAGGACAACTCGACGATCTGGACCAGCTGGGTATCACCTACACTAACTATGCAGATGATACTCAGATTCTCCTACCACTTTCTGGGGATTACGGTACGGACATGGGCCTAGTGAACAAAGTTTACCTTATCATCCAAGCATGGATGGCCACACATGGTCTATGCTTGAACGATGATAAGACTGAACTAATAATATTGGGTTCGCAGGCCAATATTAAAAAACTAGGTCAAGAATATTCATCTTTCAATATTGACGGCAATACTATTAAAGTCTCCAAGGAAGTAAAAATCTTGGGATTCTACTTGGACTCCACACTATCCTTTGACAAGCAGGTCAAATCCCTTACCTCGGCTACGGCTTACACATGCAAACTTCTTAGAGCTGGTAAACCGCTCCTCTCTGACAATAGTTGTCTGATCCTGGCTAGAGCTCTTATACTCTCTAGAATCGACTATTGCAATGCCCTCTACATTGGGGCTAACAATTCCACCATACATAAGCTCCAAACGCTACAGAATAATGCCTTAAGAGCAGCCCTTGGCATGAATAAGAAAACCCACATTTCTGCCTTGAGACGTCAACACAAATGGCTCTCCACATCCAATAAAATTCTTCTAAAAACACTCTCTTTGACACACAAAGCCTTGAACAATGCGGCCTCTAGTTACCTTATAGAAAAACTTCAGAGAAGAACTTCTCTCAGACCCACTAGAAGTGGGAACACCAACTGCCTAAATATCCCCAAATACAAACTTACTACCATCGGGGGTAATGGCTTCACTGTTAAGGCAGCCAAAAGCTTGAATTCACTGCCCCAGGAGTTGAGACCTGACCAACCATATCCACTCCTCAGGAAAAACTTAATAAAACACATCACTGACACTAATCCTTAGCTTCCCTTCACCCTCTCCCCTGAGGACACTTTCCTGCAATTAAGAAACAGTATATCTTGCTATATTCTTTCTTTATGTAAATACTGCAGCCTATGTATATGTAACCACACAAGCTCTACATCCTCAGTGCATGTACCTTTGCTTCAGGCCTATTGTTCATATTGTATATATCCTGTAATCATGCAAAAAGTGCTCATCTTGCTATATGTAAATTCTGTAACCTGTGTATACGTAACCATGTAAGCCTTGCATTTCCTTGTCGTTGCACCCTTTTACTTACGAGTCTGGTGCGCTTAACAAATGAATAAACAAACAAAAAAACAAACAAACAACATCTTCTCTCTCGCCGGGCTCTTGATGACTTCTGTAACCACTCCTTCACCAACAGGTCTTTCCCTCTATCCCTCAATCAGTCCCTTGTGCAACAGCTCCTAGAAAAGCCATCCGCTGACCCCTTCTGTCCGGGTAACTATCATCCTATCTCCACCACCCCCTTCTTGGATAATCTCTTAGAGAAGTTGGTCCTCCCCAAACTGATCCTCAACACTGAACTTGTTGGTTGCTTCCATAAACCTTCAATCTGGTTTACGGGCATCCAGAGGCATGTAAACTGCTCTCCTCAACACTTGTGAAGACATGCTCACAAATCTAGACTCTAACTCACCTGCTGTTCTCAATTTCCTCAATCTCTCCTCTGCCTTTGACATGGTCAACCATTTTATCCTCATAAAACGGCTCTGTGATACCGTCAGCATCACAGAGTGGGCACTGGAATGGTTGATCTCCTTCCTCACTAACCACCATTCCCAATTACAACTGGGCCCTTTCTGCTCCACCACCTCAATCTCTACCTGCGGCTTGCCCCAAGGCTCTATCCTTTCACTGTGGCTCTTCAATATCTATCTCGCCCCTCTTGCTCACCTGATTCCATCCTCCACTCCTAATTTCCAGTGTAATGATGATGACACACAGCTTTCCTTCACACTTCTCTTTACTACCTCCTCTTCCTCCTCTCTCATCCCCTATTGCCTGACCGGCATCCAGGCCTGGTGTGTGGCTAACGATCTCTGTCTTAATGCCAGTAAGATGGTGATCCTTCACATTGGGACACCTGTGTCCTGTTTCCTTCCTACCCTCTGGCCACCCTCCTTGGGCCCTCTACCCTCACCATCCAGTGAAGCCAAAAATCCTTGGGGTCATCTTCAACTCCACTCTCTCCACTCTTCACATCCTGGACCTTGTCAAGAAGGCCCCATTCCAGCATCACCTCATTAGAGGCCTTCTCCCTTTACTCACCTTTTCAAAGAAGCTCAATGTCTCCAGGTATATGGTCATCTCTAGGGTGAACTACTGTAACTATAACAGCCTCTTCCTCAATGTCCCCCTTTCCTCCCTATGCCCTCCTCCCAATGCCCCCTTCAGCTAATCCAGAATAGGGCAGCAAGACTTATCCTTGACCTCAAGCCCAGGGACCATATCTCTCCAGCCCTAAAATCTCTCCACTGGCTGCTGGTGGCTACAAGGATCACATTCAAGACCCTCTGCATCATCCACAAGGCTTTCTGGAGCCTGGGACCATGCTATCTGCAACTTTCCCTCCCTAAATACTTACCTGCTAGAGCCTTCTGCTCCTCTAACTCCAACTCTCTGCTCGTCAAAAGCTTCTCCAAAAAGAGAGTGGGGGGCAGGTCTCTGTCTTCGGCTGGTGCCTTTTGGCGCCGGGAAACACCATTGTGTTGTACAGGCGCCTAACAAATGCTCAATAAATAAGTAAAAATAAATAAAATGTTTCAGTCCCCCTTCAACCATCTTCCCCTCTGATTCCCAGCAGGCTACGGTCCTGATTCCTCTGTCAAAGTCATAATACAGCACCTTCCGTAAAAATCCTTGACATAGTACAAAACAACAACCAAAATGACGCAATAGTGGACACTAGTGACAGCAGACCTGTGACAGGTGTTAGTGGCTAACATTTTAATGGTCCAAAAGGGTCTTATGATGAGTGGTTCAGTGGGTCTGGTGATCTATATGATTACGCTTGCTCTGAAAGTCAATGCATCTGCTAGAGAGATCTGTATCTAGCTGGCAGGTCTCAGGTTCAAAGTTGGTATGATGAATAAATAGCATCAATGTTGGTGATGAGAACACTAATCATTCAGTTATTCATCTGTTACATAAAAGGGCATTATGCTATGTTATCTGTCATCTATAAAGCGCACAGCTGTCAATAAAGGCATCATGGCACTATTGAGCTCTGTCTACCAAAAAAGGGAAACCTAAAACTAAGTTTTGAGATGATGCCAGAACATAAGATGCTCCTCAGTCATGCGGAGTGATTAGGGAATGGAGTTCCAAAGGCATGCTGCCGGAACTGAAAAAGAAAGACCTCCAATACTCAAGACCCAGAACCAAGGTACAGAAATCAGCCGGGCATTAGTAGAGTGGAGGGTATGAGCCGGAATACGCAGGCGGGAAGTGGCCTGAAGATATTCAGCTCTGCACCCATAAAAATCATGGTGGACCAAACACTGCGACTTGAACGTCACATTTTTCTGAACCGGCAGCCAGTGCAGCTGATGAAGCACCAGAGAGATGTGTGGGCCCCTAGGCGTAGACGTGGACACCCGTGCCGTAGAGTTTTGCAGCACTTGAAGACGATGCAGAAGATGAGCAGGCTGTGCCAATAATAAGGCGTTGCTCTATTTTATTCTCGATAGAATAAGAGAAGCGACCACTGGAGCTCAATATTCGGTTGGGAGGTAGGACAAGATTTTTCACTATATCTTAGGCTGCAAGTGTCCTTTCTGACAGATGGCGCTGATCTGAAGGCCGACTGACAAGGATGAAGATATTTCTACGCCAAGATCCTTCACAGAGAAGACCGGGGTGGGGCAAGGCCCCATACAAGACGGCCAGAAGGCAAATGATGAGAAAGTCGCTGCTGAGAGGGGCCCACCACCAACACCTTAGTTTTCTCCTCATTGAGTTTAAGCTAGTTCTCTGACATCCACTTCCCCATGGCTTCGAGGCACCCCTGAAATGTGTTGGCCGTGATCTAAACAGACAGATCAAGGCAAATCAAGATTTGGGTGTCATCCGCATTTGAGTGGGAAAATATTACCTTAATAAGGGGTTGGATGCATGCATTAAACAAAACAAGGGAGAGGGCAGAACCCTGGGGGACACCGCAGGAGACTGAAGATGGGGACGAATAGAAAGGGGGCAGAGAGAGATCATTATTATATTTATTCTTATAATGTTTATGCCTCTTATCCAATGAAAAGGTCCCAAATGAATAAATGGTCATTGGCCGCCTGCCACAGGGCAATACTGCAATGGAACCGCAGAGGCGTAGGTCATATCATAATGAGCTAAATCTCAGGCTCTAGATGGAG
The DNA here is from genome assembly GCF_040938575.1 of Ambystoma mexicanum. Classification (NCBI taxonomy): domain Eukaryota; kingdom Metazoa; phylum Chordata; class Amphibia; order Caudata; family Ambystomatidae; genus Ambystoma; species Ambystoma mexicanum. The sequence goes on from NC_090926.1 coordinate 1,185,151,305, forward strand.
GTGCTCCAGGGGTCAATTGGAACACCATATAAATGGGCCCTGATAAAATGAGAGTTTTGAAATCATTCCAGAGCACAACCACATCAGATAATGCCAGGCTTCAAAGGCGTTTAATGTTTGCTCGTGACATCAACATTTCCTTTCTATCTGGAGCTTCTTATGGGATTGAGGCTTTTTAGGCCTATCACTGAGACCCCATTGTCTTGGGTCTTTGTCAGAGACTGCTGCTCAGCAGAGATTAGTGCGCGGGCTGAAGGGCACTGTAAATGGAGGGCCCTTCAGGGCAGCACACACATTGATATGCAAATGTGGTGCCGGCTACACTATTTCCCGCCAGCACAGCGCACACTGCCCTGCGTGCGGCTGCACAACCTGCCGCCATTGTTTTTGGAACTGGAGATCAGCGTCTGGTGGCCCAGCTCCTCCTTTAGGGAAGAAGTGGTAAGATATGTGCGTGACAAACGCGGGCCACTGGTCAGAGCCCTGCTGGAGAGATTCGACATTTAGCGGTCAATATAATGAGTTCCTTTGAGCTGGGACAAACTATACATCTTTTATATATATATTGAGACTTCTGACAGTTTGTGCTTTAGTAAAGACTTTTGGTTTGTATGTGTATCTGTATTTATTTGGTATTTATTGAGCACTTTACACCAAAGCACTGAACATACAAATGGTTACAGTACAATAACATGATATTTGGTAGCTTCACAGAAGTGTTTCAGGAAATGACTAAATACAGTGAAAGTACAAATGCAGAGTAAGAGGTAGTCGAACGGAGAAGGAGGGGAGTGAGTTCCAATGATAGAGAGCAAGAAGAGAAAATAAACAGAAACGGGATTGGGCACAAGGGGGGCGAGGGACTGATAGCAAGAACTGGTATTGTGAGCGAATAGAACTAAGCAGCACATAGAAGGAGACCAAGGAAGAGAAATAAATGGGATCAAGACCATGGAGGGATTTAAAGACCATACATAGAAAGTTAAATTTGAGCCTGGAGAAAAAAGTCAGCGAACCAAGCGAAGACAGAGATCGAGAAATTGAGTCAGGGGGAGATAACTGGTAGAGGAGACATAAAGAAGCATTGAAAATGGATTTTAGAGGGGACAGACGGGAAAGAGGGAGACCAAATACAGTAGAGGAACACAATCAGAGATGAGATGAGGAGTTTAGTAGCACCAAAAGACAGATAAGGGCGGGATTTATGAATGTTAAAGAGATGGAAGTGGCTGGACCACGATATATTGGAGATGTGAGGGGTAAAGAATAAGGCCATAGCAAAGTATAGACCGGGATTGTGGGCAGTACTAGAGAGAGGAGAGGTAAAGAAGAGGGGGGAAAGGAGATGGAGTTTTGGAGTTTAGAACCAAAAAGTGGTCGGACATCCATGAGTCAATAACAAGCAGGGAGGAAGATACTTTATTGCAAATGGCAGGAGTAAAGGCGGGGAAAGAGATAAAAAGTTGTGTCGTCGGCATAGAAGTGGTGGGTAATTCCAAAGGACAAAAATAGCAGCAAGGGGAGAAGTGTAGAGGGGAAGAGGAAAGGGCCAAGAACAGAGCCTTGAGGGACACCATGAAGGAGAGTAAGTGTGTGAGAACCAGCCCAGGAGACAGAATAGGTAGGTAGAAACACCACACAAGAACAGAGTCAACAAACCCAAATGATGCAAGAGACACCAAGAGGAGGGTGTGGTCAACAGTGTCAAAAGCTGCATACAGATTTAGGGTTAGGAGCAGAGAGGAATACTTCATCTAACGTTTGGAAATGAGAGAATTACAAACAAAAGAGAAGAGCAGTCTTGTTTAAGTGGGTGGGACGGAAGCCAGATTGGAATGAAGGAAGGATAGAGTTGTCAATGACAAAGGTGGAAACCTAAGTATAAATAAGTCTTTCAAGGAGTTTCAAGAGATAAGGAAGAAGTGAGATTGGGTACAAATTAGAAGGGATAGAATGGTCAAGAGACGGCTTCATAAGAATGGGTAGAATAGAGGCATGCTTAAAGCAAGAGGGAAAGATAGAGGTGAAGCGAGAGATGTTGAGGAGAGTGGTACGATAGGGGACAAGAGAAGGATATAGTTTGGGAATTAGGAAAGATGAAATGGGATGCAAAGTAGTGCCTGTGGGATTGAGCGAGTAAGAAGTGCAGAGGTATCTAAATTGATGAATGGGGAGAAAAGGGAGATTAGGGTGATGGGTGAATAAAGAGCAAGAGAGAAGGTATTGGGAACAATAGCAGCACGAAGAGAAGCAACATTGGTAGAGAAATAAGCTGCGAAGTTGGCAGCAGTCAGAGTAGAGTGAAGGGAATGATCGGAGTGGCTTCTGTAAGAAGGCAAGAAAGAGATTGGAAAAGACACTGGGGAATGAGTGGATAGGGCATGCAGAGGTAATTGTGCTTAGCTGAAAGAAGGACCTCATCATAGAGAGATGAATAAGAAGAACAAGAAGAAAAGTGAGATCCTGAGTGGGCCTTGGACCAGCAACACACAAGTCACTGCCGTACTCGCTGCTTTTAATGAAATGGCAAGAAAGCCAAGGTTGAGGGGGTTTACGAAAGAAGAATTAGGATAAAGGGTATCAAGTGGCGAGGAAAGGGATGAAAAAAAAGAGAGATTGCAGCATCATCAGCCAAGAGAGCAGAAAGGTGGAATGAGAACAAAGAGTGGAAATACAGGATGGGTAAATAGGGGGGTATTGAAGGCACAGAGATCGCGCCGGAGATAGGTGGATGCCTCGGGTCCAGCTAAAGGATGTGTATTGGGCAGAGGAACAATGGAGAAGGAGAGAAGATGATGATCAGAAGAATAGATGGGCATGGCAGAGATAGGAGACCCTTGTACTGACGAAATGAATATAAGGTCCAGACTGGAGCCCGATAAATGGTACGGGTACAGGGGAGTGGGAAGAGCAGAAGTAGGAATTGAGTATATCAAGGAGTCAACGTGAGGAATGAGTAGAGGAGAGTGGAAGATTGAAATTGCCCAGGAGTATGATTAGGGTGGTAGAAGGCAGAATGACAGCGGGTAAGGAATCAATATCCTCACAGAAGGTATCAACCGAGCCAGGGGGATGATAAACCAATAAGAAAGTGAGAGAATACGGTAAAGGTAACGGTTTGGTAAAGGTGGCTAGAGAATATTTGAAAGAGGGAAAGGTGGGGAGAGGGCGAGGGAGAGGCAACAAAGGAGGAATAATATAGAATTCCTGTGCCACCACCACATGTCACAGGACGCAAGTGTGCACATTGGCAGTAGCAGATGTAGAAGGGAAGTAAAAATAAAGGTGTTGGAATGGGAGGGCCAGGTTCCGATGATACACAAAAAATGAAGATTTAGGCAAAGACAAATATCAAGGATATATATATATATCACTGAGGCGAACTTGGACTTTATTGCAATAACCGAAACCTGGCTACACAAGGCAGTGGGACCATCACTTATGCTAGCCATCCCTGACAGTTACACTATATGTAGGCAAGACCGAGAGGGCACCCGCGGAGGCGAAATTGCCATCATTTCCAAATCGAGTCTTTCGCTAAGACTAGCCACTGCCCAAACTCTACAATCTTGTGAAGCCCTCACTGCAAAACTCCTCATAAACAATAATCAATCCCTAACCATTCACCTAATCAATAGACCTCCAGGTCCGCTTGGGACTTTCGAAGAGGATCTGCACAAGCTACTAACCTTCAATGCCAAAACCACCTCACAATTGCTGGTACTAGGGGATTTTAACCTAGGATTTAATGACCAAGCAGATGCACACGCCGCGACCCTTGCCTACGCTATTAAATCCCTAGGATTCTCCCAAAAAGTCAACAACCCAACCCATACGAAAGGCAGAATACTAGACTGGGTCGCTGACTCAAACTGTACAGCAGTTATCTCATCTATCTCGGCATTATCATGGACTGACCATTCACTAGTGTCCTTCAACCTCCTAACCTCCCAACCATCCTCTACAGTCGTCCCCATGGCACTTTCATGCCCAACAAGAAATAAAAAGAATATGACAGTAGAAAATGTCATACCCGCTATTATTCCAACATTAAATGCACTGCCTGACAACCTAGACCCCAGCATATTAGTGCATGAGTATAACAAAATCATGACTGATACTATGGACAAAATTGCCCCACTTAAAATGCGTACAAGCAAACCTAAAGCCCATCTAAATCAATGGTTTACTCCTGAACTCAAGGCCCTACGCCTCACCAAGAGAAAATATGAATCTAACTGGAAACTATGCCCAACTGCTGAGAACAAGGCCAACCTAACATCTATTTCCCGACAATACAAAAATGCAGTTTGTCTGGCTAAGAGGAATTCATACAATGATCGTATCGCCGACTCTAATTCAAGCATGAAGGAACTCTTCTCCATACTGAAGGAACTTGAGTCACCCATTGCCATACCACACACCTGTACTAAAGATCAGACCTGGTGCACAGATATCCAACATGATCTAACCAACAAAATTAACACCCTCCAAAATAAAATTCAACTGAAAAAAGATTCGCTCAACATTCCTACTCTGCCACCACCCAAGGCTACCAACAAGCCCCAGTCTAGCAAATTCTCTTTCACCAAAACCACCACACTAGAGATAGAAAAAAATCATCCTCACCCTCAAACCATCGAATTGCAAAGGTGACATCTGCCCAGCACAGCTAATAAAAGACGCTGCCAGAGATTTATCACCGTTTATTTCCAAACTTGTCAAAGCATCCTTTGCCACAGGCATCATCCCAGCTAATTTAAAACAATCCTGGGTGCTCCCGTTGCTCAAAAAGCAAACTCTTGACCCTCTCATCCCTACTAACTACCGTCCAATCACTACAGTTCCATTTCTGTTGAAAATCCTGGACAAAGTTGCCTATACGCAGATTCAAAAATACCTTGAACTGCATAAACTACTAGGATCTAGACAATCTGGCTTCCGCCCACTACATGGAACGGAAACAGCCCTTATCGACCTAAAGACCCAAATAGACGAATTGAGAGATCAAGGTAAGACAGCCCTCCTCCTCCTACTAGATCTCTCAGCTGCGTTTGACCTTGTGGACCACAATGTCCCCTGCAGACACTTGGACTCTGCCGCTCACTTCTCCACCCAAGCTATCAGTTGGATAGAATCCTTTCTGAGTGAGAGAACTATGAGAGTTTTTTCCCCATCGGCAGCAGCAGACCCTATACCCATCACCTGTGGAGTCCCTCAGGGATCCTGTGTCTCCCCGACTCTATACAATATATTCACCAAACCTCTGTTCGATGATTTGGACCATCTAGGTATCACCTACACTAACTATGCGGATGATACACAGATTCTCCTCCCACTTTCTGGGGATCATAGTAGGGACAAGGAGTTGGTGAATAGAGTGTACCTCATCATTCAGGCAAGGATGGCTACTCATGGTCTCTGCCTGAATGATGATAAGACAGAGTTGATCATTCTGGGTACACAAGCCAATATTAACAAATTGGGCCCGGACTACTCAGCTTTCAGCATAGATGGAAATGTTATCAAACTCTCGATTCTACCTTGTCCTTCACTAAACAGGTCAACTCCCTAGCTTCCACTACTGCCTACACCTGTAAATTGATAAGAGCAGGCAAGACCTTCCTGTCCAATACCAGCTGTCTAATCTTGGCTAGAGCCTTAATACCTTCTCGACTCGACTACTGTAATGCCCTATACAGTGGTGCCAATAAAGCCACCACCCAAAGACTCCAAACACTACAAAACAATGCTCTTAGAGCTGCATTAGGCATAAAGAAGAGGGAGAATATCTCCTCTACTAGGCGGCAACACAAATGGCTATCCACGGACAATCAAATCCACCTTAAAATTATCTCCTTGACCCATAAGGCCCTAAATAATGCTGCTCCTAGTTAATTGAGGGACAAAATAAAAAGAAAAACATCTATTAGACCCATGAGACTCGCCAACTCCAATTGCCTGGTAGTACCCAGATTTAGACTTGCTAAAATCGGTGGCGCAAGCTTCCCTGTGCGAGCTGCCAACTTGTGGAACGCTTTGCCACCCAACCTAAGAGTAGACCAACCCTTCCCACACTTCAGAAGGAACTTCATCAAACACATTAACGCTAACAACGACTAGACACCTGTAATGAACCTTCACAAGTGTAGCCCTACTTAATGTACTCAGATGTGTGTAACCCTATGTTTATAACTGCTAACTCTGTATATTGCCAACTGTACATTCATGTAAATACTGCAACCGGTAATTGTACATTCATGTAATATTGTAATATTGTAAACTTATACATGTAACATTGTAACATTGTAAGTCTCGCATATACTTGCTGCTGCGCCCGGTAACCTATGGGTCTGGAGCGCATTATAAATAAATAAACAAACAAACAAACAAACAAACAAGGACTGGGTGGGATTTGTTGCATATTGAACAAGCATTACAAAGGGCAAGATTAATAGAAGTAGAGTAGTAGGAAAAGGAGAATAGATAAGGTGGTTTAGGTTTCTTATAGATGAACAAAAAGTAGAGGAGTGAGATGTGCAGTGAGTAGGAAAAACAACATCAATCATCAGTCATAATAAAAGGAGAAGGAAAAACAGTTTGGATGAATTACAGTGTAGCCAGCACAAGGATGGAACAGGTTCTGGAACCAGTTACTGGAGGGGCTGGATTCATGGCGTTCAGGGAAGCCAGAGAGTTTAGGTGTCCCCACAGGTGAAAAGTATTTGGCTGCCACATGATATGATATGATATATTATGTAATTTATAACGCACCGGTACACAAGTGTTGTTAGGCGCGACAAGCAAGGGAGTGAAGACAGGGGGAGGACAAGACAAACGATCTTACTATGGCTTGTGTCATTCAGATCGTGCAAGTGTGCGAATGCAATGTGAAGGGTAGAGTGAGTGGGGGAAGTGCCAGGGAGAGGGAAGGGGGAAGTGCATTCAGGCCAGAATGCACTGAGTAAGTGCAGCCAGGGCTGCTCGCCTCTGAGTAAGTGCAAGGAGGCAGTGGATTGAAAGGGTTACAGTTACATCCCATAAGTGCGCGGTAGGCCCGGAGGCAGTGCAGGGGGACTGATCATGGAGAAGCCTGGTACCCAGTGAGACTCTAAGGGTAGCCAAGCAACTTGTCTATGCAGCAGACCGGTAGGTCAGCGGGGAGGGAGAGAGAGAAAGCAGAGGAGAAAGAAAGATCTTGAGCTGCTTCTGGAACTTCAGATGGTCTGGCTCAAGTTTTAGAGGAGCAGGGAGGCCATTCCATTGTGAGTCACTGCAGCCTGGAGAAGCTCTAACTCTCATAGATGTGGAGGTGGCTGAGCGAAGGGCTTGAGAAGGAAGGTATTTTGGAAAAGAGAGTTGGATGTAGTGCGGGTCTAGGCCCCAGAAAGCCTTGTGGATGATGCAGAAGGTCTTGAACTTGATCCTTGCCGCCACCAGGAGCCAGTGGAGAGTTTCGGGCCTGTAGAGATACATTCCCTGGGCTTGAGACCAAGGAAAAGTCTTGCAATCCTGTTCTGGATTAGTTGAAGAGGGCAGAGAGTAGAGGAAGGCAGATTGAGAAAGAGGCTGTTGTAGTAGTCCAGCTTGGTGAGAACCAGGGCTCTTGAGACAGTGAGCTTCTGGGGGAAAGTGAAAAAAGGAAGAATACCTCTGAGGAGATGCAGCTGGTAGTGGGTCTTCTTGGCAAGGTCTGTGATGTGAGGAAAGAAGGAGAGAGTGGATTTGAAGATGACACCAAGGTTTTTTGCCTCACAGGGAGGTGAAGGAAGAGGGCCCAGGAAGGGCTGCCGGAGTGAGAGAGGAAATGCGGGAGCAGAGGACCCAATGAGAAGCAGCTCCATCTTAGTGGCTTAGATCGTTGAGGTACACCAATCCTGAATCACAGATAGGCAGTCAGGAATGAGCAAGAGAGGAGAGGAGGCTGAGGACAGCCTGAAAGAGAGCTGAGTGTCATCCGCATAACACTGAAATTTAGAGGAGACGGTAAAGATCAGGTGGACCAAAGGAGCTAGGGTGAAGGATAGGGCCCTGGTGAACACCACATGTGGCGAGAACAGTGGTGGAGACAAAAGACCCAAGTTGGACCTGGGAGGGTCGGTCCAGGAGTAAGGAAGTCAACCACTGCAGGGCCTGATTCGTGATGCCCAGGTCCTCACGGAGTTGAATGATCAGGATGTGTAATTGACTGTGTCAAAAGCAGAGGAAAGGTCATGGAGGAGGAGATCGAAGGAAGGCTGGAGTCAAGATTAGAGAGCAGATCTTCATGGGTGTTCAGGAGAGCAGTGTCCTTGCCTCTGACTGCTCTGAAGCCAGACTGGTGGCCATGGAGACAACCAACAGATTCAGTGTGGTGAGTAAGCTGGGAGATTTCCAGGAAAGGAGTGATAGAGAGTGGACGATAGTTTGCCAGACAGGTAGGATCAGCAGAAGACGTTTTAAGGAAGGGGTGCACAAGGGAGTGCTTGAGAGAGGGGAACGACCCAGTGGTAAAAGTGTGATTGCAAAAACTGGGCAGGGGTGGAGGGAGGGTCTCAATGCGGTCCTTGATGATTCTGGAGGAGGAGGGGAGCACCTGTTTGGATGACACTTTCATAGATCGAACTTGTCTAAAAACATTGTCACGTGTTGTCAGAGAGAAAGAGTAGAAAGGAGGAGCAGAGGGAGAGGCAGCCAGAGGGGCCAAGGACAGTAGATGGAGAGGAAGAGGAGAGTGGGGACAGAATTTCCTGAGTTTTAGTGGTGAACTGGGAAGTCAGAGCTGTACAGAGGGCCTGGGAGGGAACAGGAGAGATGGAGTAAAAAAACCTTGATTAGCCATGGAGATTCTCCCGGGTGAGGTGTTGATGGAGGCAAAAGGGGGAAAAGTCAAAGTGTGTATGTGGAAGCAGAAGCCTGGAGAGCTGATGATCATCCTGTGCACAGGGGAAACTGCAGAGTGCGGAGTCAGTGAGGTGGAACATATTGCCCAGATCCATCCAGGGGGCATAGGTGTAAGAAGCCAAAGGCAACTACCATCGCTGTCCCAACACAGATCCTGTCTCCACTGTAAAGCAGAAAAGAAACAAGACCTGACTATGCCGTGGGTGTCACCCAGGCCTGATGTTAAAGAGGGCAGGGTACAATGAAAAGGCAAGAAGAAGGCATGGGCAGGGCCTGTAGCAGCAGGTAGTTGTTAGCGCAAGCAGATAGCCAGGTCCCAAACTGAATGAGGGTGGGGGGAAGCTGCAAGGCGGGATAAGTAACAGCAACAGTCTATATTCAAGGGGCAGAAAAGCAAGGAGCCCAGGAGCCAATGGTGTGGTAGATAGACTGTCACGGGTAGAGTCCAGGAAAGCCGAGGAGGAATTCTAACGGCCAAAGGCAGTGGGCAGAGGTTGGGACACAGAGAGCGAATGGACAGCCCTCACTGTGAACAGGAGGGAAGTGCAGAGTGAAGTGCTCATATTGCAGGGCACCCATGGTATACACGTGGCACCACAGACACATTGGCACCCAGGTGCCTGGGAGGGTCCAGGAGCCACTACACACATGCAATATCTGCTACAGTATAACTGTATACTGCAGCATAAGAGCCTGCAGCCACATTTTGCTACCCTAGTTAGCCTCCCCTACATGCAGTTGCCCACACACCCCCTCACCAGGAACAGTGGTCAGGCTCTAGAGGCAAGAGCCTCAGCTTCATGTGTCAGCAGGCAGGTGGGCGGGGGGGGGGGAGATGGTGTCTTTTCTCCAGTAAGGCCTTGCTTCCAATGGGATACAGTGGCAGCTCATGCTAATTGTCCCAGTGCTCCTGTTTGTCAAGTGGAAAACATGTAGCTCCTGGGGGACCAGCAGAAATGCAGGAGCAGCTAAAGCTAAAGTTGGAAGCCGCCGCCACAGAGGAACACTTCGGTACCACAGAGGTTGCTGGAGCCGACTGCCAACAGCAGTAGGCTCGAGGAAGGGACCCAACAGCATCAGGCGTCAAGCCGCACCATGAACACAGTTGCTTCTGACACCCTGGCACTTCCATCCAATTTATTTCGGATTTTGGATATTTACTGAGAAAGCAAGGGCCTGGCCCAAAGGGGTAGCGCAGCGATGTGCGAGCTATATGCTCAAAGAAAAATATATTACCTCCCGCCTCGCAGCAGTGATGCAGATTTATGAGGACTATGGTTGAGATACGGTATGTTGCAGTAGAAATCAGCCCTTTTGTTGCTGTTGGAAAGAAGGCAAAGTCTGAGAGCGAAGGGCTGCTCGTTTTGGAGTGTAGAAGCAAAGTCTAGGGGCCCGATTCTGAGTTGCCTGCAAACATTAGGAAAGTGCTCTTCCATGAAGGTGGAACACGTTCCCTACAAACACCATATTTAGCATGTAAAGCATGGCGTTAAAATATAGCAGCTTTGAGGAGCCATTAAACTCTACTACACACTTTTTCCCTTTATAAAATTAGCATTTCTTAGACTGCAGGACAACTTTTCTAGTTTAATGAAAGTTTAAGAAAACGTCCTTAAATTAGAAATGCAGTAGTCTTTTAAGAAATGCTTCCAATAACACTGGAGCACATGTTTCCCCCACAATGAGAGATCTTAGAAGCTTTTGCTGCTTGAAGGCGCAACATCTCCCTGCCAATACTTCCTCTCACTTCAGAATGTTGGTGCTGGAAACGTGAGGTGGGGGAATGTCATGTTTCCACACTCCTTTAATCATGAGCTCAGAATCGGGCCCTCAGAATGCTTAGCTGCATGTTGCTGCTTTATACAATGTCTGGGTTTTGAGGTAAGCTTAGATTTGGCTATGGGCCCGTTGGTGGTGGCACAAAATAGTATTGTTTGGTTACTTTAGTACAATTGCCTTGAGGATTATGAGCTGTGCTTGGAGGGTCTGCCAGTGTAGCTCTCTCGGGATGGGAGAGTGGGGCAGTGCTTCAGATAAGCCCTTTGGATAGGTTTTTATATCGAGAAGAACAAAAAAAAATTAGAAGCCAAAACCTGCTACAGATTGAAGAGTGTTTACAATGTGGCCTCCAGTTCTGGAGCCTTGGATATTATTCTATTGCTGATGTTTTCTTTATATCAATTGACTGTCTGCCAGAGTCTCTCCCTCTGCTCCCAGTGACACTATTACACATGTTATTGCTAATTTGCAATCATTTTTGGGAGCTGGTACATCCTAGAGGTGTCCAACTCATCATAGCCTTTTTTCCCGGGTATTCTGTGGAATTTCTAACGGGGAAAGTCCCCCAATCCTCCCCAACTTCGTCCCCAAACCCAACTGCAGATAGAAATGTATAACAATATCCTAACCTTGCACCCCCTCTTAAACCTCCAGCAGCAAATGCAGCAATTGTGCCAAATGATGAGATGACCTCTGCAAGTTGGGCTGGTACCCATTTTCCTCTTAGACTTGAACACGAGAAGACGGAAGAGCTGGACCTGTCTGTCAACCTATAAATCGATTTTTTTTTGTTGTCAGGAAAGTCATTTTCTCTAAATATTGTAGGTATGGAAGTATTCTGACATCCAAGTGCTCAGGCTTGGAATTGTTTGTATTTTAACAGACCTCATTGACATTTCTTCAATGGATATGATCTGTTGAGTAGCTGTTTAAAAACTGCTTTCAAGGACAGAGTCTGCGGTTAAACTGCTTTCAGGGCAGCACATAGGGAACTTCCCTGGCATTTGAGAGGAGGAAGATTGTTCAGAAACTGGATCCCAGGCTTTTGGAGGATGGAAAGCTGGTATCGGGATCATGGGGTTGAAGGTGAATGGTAAGTGACTGTCAAATCTATGAGTTTTGTCTCAATCTGTGAGTGTCTGGGAAAGGCTTCGTGGGTTCATAGCTTAGACCAGAGGTCTGCAACCTGTGGCTCTCCAGATGTTTTGACTACAATTCCTATGATATCTGGCTATTGACTATGCGGACTAGGGATGATGGGAGTTGTAGTCCAAAACATATAGAGAACCAACGGGTGCAGAACCCTGACTTAGAGTCATCGCCGGACCTGGTATTTCATGCAATGGCCATGAGGAGCAACAACTCTGTTTTGTTGGATTCAATTGCGGGACATCTGAACCTGGATGGCATTATAATTTGAATTATCAGATTTCTTTGGGGGAGTAGGGGGCAACATTTCGAGGCCGAGTTGTGTGTTGTTGGATGTTTGTTGCGTATTGTCCTCTACTTTTGCCGATAGGCTATGCCAATCACAGGTGCTGTAAAGATATCCCACGGGGTGTCAGAAGTGGTAGAGAGCATGGTGGATCTGGAAGGCTCCAAGCACACAGCCCCATTGGTCAGAAATGAAGGAGAACCATGCCTGGACAGTTTATCAGAGTGCAAACAGGACAAGAGTATGTTGAGGTGTTTAACATTATTGAATGCCAGTATAGGCTGAGTAGGATGATAAGGAAGAGGATGCTCGACCATCTGGATAGTGATTTCCCCCCGTAGTTCAGCGACAATGGAATTCTATATGATAGGCTTGGATGAGCCTGGGGATGGCCAGTACTGACGTGAAGCTAGATGTGTTTTGCTCACTTTAGTATTGTGCAGTACCTGGGCACAATGCTAAAGCGGACAATATGTAGCAGGTGGATGATTGGCAGGAAGTTTGAAACTCCTTTTTGTCTAGTCGTGGATTCTTTACGGGCACCATAATCTGGCCAGGCCTGAGTGAGACGAAGGGCAAGTCGATCGATCTCTAGAGCTTGAATAAGAGTTTTAATGATGAAGGAAGGGATAAGGTCATCCTCATATGGGTTGGCTTTTAGAGATTTGACAACATTGGAGAGGCCAGCTAGAGGTTGCTGAAGATAGGTGCTTTCCTTTGGGTTGGAATTGCAGGCTATTTGGTGGCGCTGATGTTCTACAGTATACCGGTCATCCTGTTTATGCCACATCCGTTGATGGCTCTGGATTTATTTGTACTGAATAACAGTTAATAGCAAGTTCAGGATTTGATGCATTCATTGGTGCTGGAGGTGTCCTGGCAAACCAAGTAATGTAATAATAGGTATCCTTATTGTGATTCAGATGGAACTCAATTTTTGAAACTCAAAAGGATGAAGGGCTGAGTCGGCCCTGTCGGGATTCGAACCTTATGCGCTCCAGGCAGACCTTTGAGGTCTGAAATGCCTGGAATGCTTGTTCAATCTTTCCTGCGTGAGTGGCCGCTGGCAGAGGTAGACGCCATGGAGGACGCTTCTGAATAATGCCTGTCAGTGTTTGCTTGAGTGATGGCATCTTGGTAGAATTTGGCTTTGGCCTGAATCATATAGGATTTTTGCACTTAACGCCCGATTCATGGAATATTTGCCCAGTTCAAATTGAATTTGCGCTGCCGAAAAGTGACTTTGCACTGCCGACACAAACCCTGATTCATGCAACCGTGCATAGTGTACATTTGGTCTTTCTGTAGTATTTGTGTACAGCTCTTTTGGAAATTGAAGTAAGATGGGCTTAAGTCCCCAACTCTCCAGTGTTTGCCACAAAAGTACTCTAATCAGTGTATCAAATGCGGCCTTGCAATCCACAAAGCACACATATTGTGACCTTCCTCAGTCATGTTTATAATTACAACATCAGTTGAATTCATTTTAAATTGTGTTGTTCTTAAACAGGTTTGACTATTACAACACATTACATTATTGTGATTCTAATTATGTTAATTAGCACATATCAATCAAAGGATCCATGGGATTGCATGGTGCAGTGCCTATTTTGATTTGAAGTTCTATTTAATATATGGATATTTATTTTGGTCAAGATTTTTAAGCACATTTACCACATGTGATATACATTTTAAAGTAGAATTGACTCCTTTTCATTCCACTTCATTATATAGGTGCCACCTCCTTTAAAGTGTTTGGGATTTGGGGGTGTGCTAGTCCTTGTTTAGGCACCACCCCCAAACTGTGCATCATGTTGCGCTCGAGCCCCCCTTCTCAATTTATTATCCCACTTGAAGCACTGGGATCAGGAAATGCGTGTTGCTGCTTTTCCCGCACTGAGCAGGGAGACCAGCAGTATTTCATTCTGCATCTGATTGTTATGATGTGGGCGAATGCTTTGGAATCCTTAGGGATTCCATCTATTTTGTATGCCTAAATAAAAGCATGTGGAATCCATACGGATTTATTGTAAGGACCAGCTCCATTTCTGATCACTGCCATGAGGGCATGCACACACAGCAGTGATCAACCTGAATATTCGGCCAATAGTAGGGGAACAGCACGACTTGACAGAATCCTGTAACATTTTTTGTTCTTTAGAGCATGTATCTATTTGATGTGAGTACAGTACCAAATTCAGCAAAAATGCCAAGTGTATGAGTAGCGGTAACCTGTGAGAATATTGCCAGAAAATCAGTGGTGAATATTCACCGAAATTCTTTAGTTTCTAAAAACATTTTCATTGACAATGTAATCATCTAATCATATATGTATAATGTGCAATGTAAAATATATACAGCATTTCTATTATATAATTTTATTATGTTAATCTGTGAATGTTCTGTAGTTTCCATTTTTCACTACTGGAGGCCGCTGCACAATTTTATTCAACTCTTGTACCTTTTCAGTCCACTGAAGGCTTTCAAAGTAATTTTCTTTTCTGGTTACCTGCCAACCCATTTTCATTATTCAGTGTTTACAGCGAAGGCTCCAGGAGAAGACGTTCCCGTGTTCATCAAGGCCTTGGAGAATTTTGGTGAACTTGTTTTTGTCCCCGTTTTGGATGGCGCTTTTTTTTTCTACGTTCCTTTGGTGTTTAGTAATATTTATGTTAGGACACACTGTTGGGATTGATGGCTTTGTTTCAGGATTACTTTTTTGAACTTTAATTTTTTGACCATTTTGGTTGGTTTTTTAAATGGATTTTTGGGATTCTGGAATGCTGTTTCTGCACACTGTTTTTGGATTGCTGGATTACATGTCGGAGTTTGGATATTTCACATTTTTGGAGGGGTTTTGTCTTGGATTCTTTTTATTTTGGAATGTTTTCTTTGGATTTGATTGGATCGCTGGATTATTGTTGGGAATGTGGAATTTTCACATATTTGGGTGGTTTTTCACTGGATTAATTCGTTTTTGTAATGTTTTCTCTGGATGTTGAGTTTGGATCACTGGAGCACATTTGGGAAATTGGATTTTTTGACATTTCCAGACAGTTTATTGGCTGGATTCTTTGGTTTTTGGAATGGTATCTCTGGATGTGGTTGGATCACTGGAGTGTTTTTGGGTTTTAAGTCCAATTATACAGGATATTTGATCAGTGACTCAGGATATGGTGCTTGGTTTGCTGTAATTCTTCTTGAAAAATGAAAAAAACATAACTGTCCTATACGGTGCAACACCTGGACGGATAATAAGAACGTGGTATTTTTAATTCATTGTTTTCTCATTGAATTCTGTGAAGAGTGTGTGGCGTCTACAGAGCCTTCTGATCATGCAATAAGTACCTTTGACCACCCCCATGGTCAGCAAGTGCTGAGGATCTACTAAGATCATTGTCTTGACTTAATTTTCCCTGCTCTCTGTGGTCCCTGCTTTCCAACTCACATAATTTGATTGGACTGCTGGCTTTTCCAATCTGCGGGACAGCCCTTCCACTCTCTGTGACTACGTAGGAGGGATTCAAGTGAAATTTCGTTACACAGAGAATTGATGTTTTAAGTATGTGCTTCTGGAAATCTTGGCATGCCAACAGTATATATGGCAGGAATCCAATGTGCCCTGCTAAGAGAAGCACACCCCCGGTTATAAATACTGATTTGGTCTGATCACATTTTATGACTTGGAAAAGACCTAAGCTTCTCAATTGGATTGGCTTCTCAAGATATAGGGCCAAATCTTGAACGTGCACACAACTGTGTCCACAGATTCCAACTCACAAGTCCCCCTTATTGATGTAGGGGGATGAGCCAAGTGAAGAAAGACGAGGCCACAGGCGCTGCAGACCTGCAGCCAAGCCCTCCATGCAAGTTCAAGGATCAGTGCATTTCCAACATTTCACTATGCATTGGATCAACAACCCCAAGTGGGTGAGAGGTTGAGGTTATGCTCTGCACTATAAGACCTAGGTAGGTTCAACCCCTGCATTACAATCAAGAGCCCGTTCAGCATTGCACGTTCCACTGAAACTGGTCGGTGAGAGGCAGGCAGAGGGCAATGCTACTGTTACAAGTGCATACCTTTGAGAATCAGGGCTGTGCTTGTATTTGCATAAGTCCCTACTGGCTGTTTCCATTGTGGCACATTGCTTTGCAATTATCTTGCCATTCGCTCCTAGAAACACTTGTGTACAGGCACGTTATACATGACTTCTCATATCATTTCATTGACGTTGTGCGTCGGAGTCTGAGATTCCCAATATGTGTTTTGATAATGATGGTACAGCTGATATTGGTGATGGTGATATCATTTGTGATGGCCTTGTCCATGAAGGCTGTCATGACAGTGCTGGAGGTCCTGGTACAGAATAGGGTCCTTGTGTTAAACGTATTCTTAGTTAATCAGATCACACCTTATTGGTGGTGTCCTGACCTTATCATACCCTATAAATTAATGAATGACCTTACAATTTCAATGTGTGTGTAATGTACATTTAGTGAAGTGAAATGCATCTGGGGTATGCGCAAACAGCCTTTGTGCATGCAGAATGGTGCTAGCTATTGTGCAAATCGTGTGCTCATTCATTTGCATTAGTGCTTAGGCACATGCACCTATTCCATGTGTATGCAAAGTGTATTTGCGCTTGTGCAACTGTCTGTTAAGGTGATCTGTGGAGGATTTGGCAAATATGCTGGTCTTGATAATGCTGGTGGCCCATGTAATGATGCTTACACTAACAATGCAGGGCATCCTGAAAGGTCCAGTGATCCTGGCATTGTTGGTTTGGTGGTCATGACGAATTCAGTGGTCCTTGATTGTAGGATGATCTTTACAGAGTTTTTGACCTGATATGTATTGTGGTGCAGGTGGCTTTTGTTTTAACAGTGTGATTGCTTCTTGATTTAAACATTGTTAATTTTGGTGATCCTGGTTATAGCTTCTACTACTACTTTAGCATTGATGGTGATACTAGTGTTGTTATTTGGCCCAACTAAATCAATGGCACTGGGGGTGAAAGAGGTGCCGGGGATGCTTTAATGATGGTGGCTATAACATGCTCATTGTTGATCGATGATCAAGCTTGCCTTGTTAATGGTGGTCGTCATTATGGTAATAACAGAATATTGATGATCCTGGCTGTAGTGGTGGTTCTAGTGCCCATGGCAGTCATGTCAGTTCTTGATTTTGTGTTACTTCCATTCCACTGGCCCTTGCCCTGATGCTGTACTGGTGATATTGACTGCCTCAGAAATAGTGCAGGTCTTGACGCCACTTCTAATGTTGAATCTTGTCCCGCTAATGCTGTTGGTTGAAAGGAACGCGGTAATAATTTTTGACGTGATGAGGCAATAAAACAAATCTCATTGTGCCATCCCAGGACATGTTGGCCAAACACCAGAGGTAAGAAACCAAGTGCAGACATGGTCCTCAATGGAGACAGCTCTGAATTGGTATCAGTTCGGATTGCCTACTAAGGCTTCTTTTACCCACATTAGCAAATTAAGTGATTTTGATGAACAGGTTCATGTTTGACGTGCAAACATGTATAGTAATTTCAAATAAAACCACATAAAATGGCCACCATTAAAAAATACAATGACGGCTTCTTAAAAAGCCCCTTTTCTATTTCCATGGCAGTGATTGTGCCTGAGAGGAGCAGCGTCTGGGAGGCAGTAGACATGTATTTGATGTGATTTTATCTAGAGGGCTACTAAGAATGGAGAAGGAGAAGGGGGTATAATATGTGTCTGTCATCCAGCTTGGAAAACACTGGCTGGTACCGCAAGATGAAACCGAATGTTAGATAGTCTCTGTTTGACTACAGTGCATGAGGAGGGTCATAATGGACTTTCTGGTGATGACGGTATTGAGACTCTGGAGTTGTAAGCAACACTTATTTATTTATTTATTTTTCCATGTGTATGAGCGTGCACAGCCCGCTGGCATCTAGGCGCTAGTTACAGACGGTAGTTTCAGTAGTCTTCAAAATAGTTGCACAAATGAGTCTTTATCTTTCCAAGGGTGGTGGTCCTGGTGATAATAGTGCTCAGGAATACGCTGGTGACCTTGACACTAGCAGTAGTTGTGAGCATGTAGGTGGTGCCCATGATGCAGGCTCTCCTGGTGCTGTGATCCAGAGGAGGTTGATTCTGCCCATTCTTTGCCACTGGTTCGCATCCCTTCCTCCCTCTTGTGTTTTTGTAAAGTCTCATCTCACTGAAATCAGGCAGGCCTATTTGGGATAGCTTTAGAAAAGCCTTCTCCCTGCATCAAACCCAGTGGAAATAATTGTATTGAAGAAACGGGCGAGAGGAAGGCTGTCGCCCTTTCCCCTCCTCCCACACTCTGCAACCAGCTCAAGTCAAACCTGTTCCTGTGCTTCCGTGGGCGCCTTTGATCTCTTGAGGGCTCTGTGTGTGCTGTGTGCTGGGTACGCGTTGAGCTTTATTCGGTGTGATGGCTGACATCTGTTCATTTCCTTGAGACAGAAGAACCCAAGCGGCTGCAGAAGGACTTTCTTGGGCTCAGACACGAGGACAAGTTGTGATAGAAACAGGCGGGTCCAGTCTGTGCATTGGCAATCAATCTCCTTCCACCTCTTTCAATGCTGGATTCTCCTTCCCTTTCCTCTCTTGTTGTCAGACTCCTTTCTTTAGCCTTCACTTGCCCTAGCTTGCATTTCCCGATCTCCCCATTAACCCAACCCACCCCCTTTCTTTCAGATCCACTGGAGCGCCTGGAGACCTAGCAAAAGGCAGTGGTGTGCGGTATAAATCCCAGAATGCCAACGACATCTCTTCTGTGCTCTGCTTTGCACAAACCACCTATAAACTGTGCATCCTCTCTTGTTTTCTTTTCTTTTTCCTCCCTTCCATTCTTCCTGCCCTTTTCTATTTATTTTTCTCGTTTCTCAGCGGCTCTTCTCATACACTCAACACTGCTTCTCTGGCCTTTTTTTCTCTTTTGCTATTGCCCGGTAATGGGCCAAAATGTCACCCTCAGACTTTTTAAAAACATTTTTTACCCCCCCCTTACACCACATATATATATGGGGGGGGTATGGGATATAATAGTAGTAGGGGGGGGCTGCAGGATGTCTACCCCGCGCCGCACATGTATGTGGTGGCAAGGGGGTTTAAATGATGATGATACCAGCCACAGTACTCCTTTATTGTACTCAACTGTAAATAACTGCTTACAAAATAAATATCAATATCTGTGTATAATGTACACACATTATGTTGGTACTCCATGTTGTCTCCAGCCCATGTTCCTAAGGATATCTTCTCTCTCCACCAGCTGGTCGCAACCTGCTCAATATACACTTTGAGCACTTCAAAAGCTCCGGACTGCTCTACTCAATGTTTCTGTCCTCGTGTACAGCATTCTGATGAAAGTGCTTGCTTTCTTTTTTCATAAACGAGCTGGGCGGATAGCTCATGGGTAATGTGTTCAGCCTGGCAACAGGACAAAGATATCCAACATGTGTTCAAATCCACCCCTACTTCACCCCCCCCCCCCCGCCCTCCCAATCAAGCTTTGGAGGTGGAGGTGTCCAGCATGAAGTTCTTAAGAAAGCAACAATAAAGGTAAATACTGTTTGTGCTCTGAAAGTGTGAGACCCTGGAACCAACATTGACTTATTTAGATTGCATCTTTATGTTTTGTTTTAATGTTAATTATTTATTTTTCAATGCATGTATTTGGCCACTGATTGTATGTTACATATCCATAGAGTTCTCTACATTTAATTCTATGGTTGTTTAGTGCTAGTCCTAATTATGGAATCATTGATCTGGTGTAAGTGCAAATTTGCACTGTATTAGCACTAGGGTAATGTGCAAAAAACATTGGGACTGTATTAGAAAATTATTTTCACCATGGCAAGTGCAATTTTGCCTGGCATAAGCACTATTGCCCTAATGCAAAACATACACTTTCACTGCCCCTAGTGCTAATATGGAATTGGCACTAGGGCAACGTTTGCATGTGTGCACTGTGTCATAGTTCGCCCTAGTGCTAACATGGAATAATATAAGCACAAGGGCAAACATTTCATGTGTGCACTGTGTCATAGTTCGCCCTACTGCTAATATGGAATAGTATAAGCACAAGGGCAAACATTTCATGTGTGCACTGTGTCATAGTTCTCCCTACTGCTAATATGGACTAGTGTACGCACAAGGGCAAACATTTCATGTGTGCACTGTGTCATAGTTCGCCCTACTGCTAATATGGAATACTATAAGCACAAGGGCAAACATTTCATGTGTGCACTGTGTCATAGTTCGCCCTACTGCTAATATGGAATAGTATAAGCACAAGGGCAAACATTTCATGTGTGCACTGTGTCATAGTTTGCCCTAGTGCTAATATGGAATCGTATTAGCACTAGGGCAAAATTTGCCTTGGTGCACAAATGCTTTGGAAGTGTCTGATTCTTTGCACTATGCCAATTTTGCTGTAGTGCTTATACCTTACAAAATTGAAATTGTCATGGTGCAAAGGTTTTCTAATACTGCCTCAATATTGTTGCACTATAGCACTCTTTGCCCTAGTGATAATATCATGCAATTTTGCACTTTCACCAGTGCACGTTTTTATAATCTGGCCCCATATTTTTAGGCTAATACTTAATTTAGATACTGCTTTTAAAGGCCCATTACATTGCATAGGCCACACCAGACAGGTTAGGTTGCACCACTAAATATTGTTTTATGGCCACCACTGTAATAATGGTCTGGGAAACCCCAGTGAATGTGGAAATGATAGGCTGGGTAATCCCAGACTCAGAAACAGATATAGTCGAGGTAAATGGCAACACCCTGCTTTATTAACAATCCACATATTGCAGGGAGAGCATACAAACAAAATAGTTGTGAGGTTGCAGGTCTTCTGAATCAAAATAGTGGTTTAAAAACAGAAAATATGTCATTGTTGATGTCATATTACAAGCTTAGTTACAAAAACCTACGGGACACAGGGGTTGGTTAAGGAAGCTGTCTACATATAGGACCTATAGGCGTTAGTGTTCTCATTGGCTATATTCTAGCTGATGGCTCCACCTGAGCCCACTTCTATAATGATCATGGAGAATACATCTTTAAAGTAGCTTTTTGGTTAGTGCAACATGTACTGGGCAGCATAAAATTATATGTTGCTATTGTTTGGCATCTTACTTTCCATCCTTGAGCAAGTGACTGGTCATCAAAAAATGAGCCAAAATGGGATTAGGTGGAGGAAGGTCCATGAGCTGCTTGTTTATTTCAAGAAGAATACTATCCCTCATGGTCTTGGCCATGAGCCAGAGGGATCCTCTTTGTAATTGACCGTGTATAGCACCCTGTGTCTGGAAATGAGCATGTGGAACAAGGCAGGTGACATATCTGTGTCTGCACTAATGAAAACAGACTGTTCTTGACCCATGAGTGATGTGCGAGAAGACCATATTTGGAATCATTTCACCCTGCATTTATTGAGATTTGTGCTAATAAGCCTGCAAATGTCATTACTTATCTAACCACTAGGGTCTTGG
This sequence comes from Ambystoma mexicanum, assembly GCF_040938575.1. Taxonomy (NCBI): domain Eukaryota; kingdom Metazoa; phylum Chordata; class Amphibia; order Caudata; family Ambystomatidae; genus Ambystoma; species Ambystoma mexicanum. Next base: position 1,185,172,938 of record NC_090926.1, read on the forward strand.
TTGTTCCAATCCTTGTATAGTTTTGGATCATAATTAGTCAGCACCTGGTGTTCATAGGCTGGTTGTTCTTCGATTGATGTAAGAGAAATATGTCTTATGCCTTGGGAAATGTTATTTCTTGTTTTCTTCTTAACTGTCTGAACACTGCTCAATCTTTCAGTGACCTTGGATGGGTCAGCATAGGCACTGCATGTGCCCTGCACGTATCTGTATTTCAGTGAATTCAGCAGTTTGAGTTTTCATGAAGCTTCAAAGCCTCTATTCATTTCAATGCATGCTGCGACTTCCATTTTAAGAAAGATGGCAGCCTTTTAATGTTTCTTTTCCATGTTTGTAAACTATAAACATTTATTGTTGGTGTTGCATTTCAGTATGTATGCTTACATTATGTATTTTGTGTCTTTGTGGTGCAAGCGATATTCTTTGCCTATAACAGTAACCTATTGTCTGCATTTCTTCATGGGGAGTGCATATCTGCATTGTGTCTATTGTAAGCGCCCTTGTCAGTTAACAGTGAGTTTGCTTATTCTCACCATCTTCACCGTCTCTTCCTGTATCAGTCTGGGATATGGCCGGTATGGTCGCCTTAGTGCACATCGTTTCTCTCCTTTACGATATTGGATTGGGGAGGGGCAGTTGCCATAAATGGGGTATACATCTTTCTCCCAACAAGGCTTTCCATCCCACTTAAAGCATTGAACATATCGATCAGCATGTTATCTACATGATTCTGTCCCTGCGAACTGTGGCTCTAGGAAATATCGCCCAATAGCCGTCAAAAACACATTATTTTCTTTTATTCTTTAAAACAAGATTTGGTAAGCATGAAATGAGCCCTGTGGCACTGGACAGTTGAACATAGGCATTATCCTAAACTAATATTAAAACTGGTTAAAACAATCTAAAAAGCAAGAAAAAAAGAAGCAAAAGCACAATTACTTTCTGAAAACAATAATGGCTCAGCTGACACTGCATCAGTAATTAGCAAAATGCAGGAAGAACAAACAAGAATTACATTTATTTTTCAATGAGAAAATCTCTGTCATACTATAAAGATATAGTATGACGGTAATTAATTCCTGGTTGGTGACGCTGTCCATGGAGAAGATGTTTTAAGGTTGTACTTGTTACGCTCACCTGGCTCCCACAGGGGCGTCGGTCGGACCCGGACAGCTGCGCTCTCCACCCACGTGATGCATAGTGCAGCGATAACTGACTGGATCTGCCCTCCTAATCTTGTCTGCTTAACCCGTAGAAATATTCTCCTGCAAGTGGAGAGATGGATTTAGCCACTTGTGGATTCAAGTGATGGCACCCCCACAGTCCTCCCCAACTAATCACCTCCGAAATGCCCTCACAGCAATCTCACCTTATATCCTTGAAAGGTGAGCTCTCCATCCTGCGTGGATTTGCAGGGGCGCGTCGATTCCAGTTACTTCACTGGTTTGAAGGCTCGGAAGAGTTCCGGGGGGTATTGACTCTAAGGTTCCTGGTGAGGACCAGTAAGTATTAAGTTCATAGAGTTCAATATGTCCGATGTTCACTCTTGTTCCCCCCTTCCTTTCTTGTCTTGCAGCTGGCTCGTGAAAAGATGCTCTTGTGCCAGCTGGTGGCGCTCAGGTAAGAGTCTGTATTACCCGGCGCTGTCCGGTAAATGTTGCACGTGGAAAAGGTGTTTTGTCTCTCTTTACAGATGCGACACGTGAAAATATGGAGAGTCACAAAAGGATGCCTCCGGTGGTAAATCAGGTAAGTCTATGGTGGTAAGAATTATATTTGTTGGTTTCCTCGGCTCACCTTGTGGTTTTCTTTTGTCTCCTAGGTGCCGAAGTTCGGCGAAGATATGATGGGGGCAGCGCCGACCCGAAGGATGCTGTGTAGACTGGTGAGTATGGCGCGGCGCTGCAGCTGGAGGTGCGGCGCGTGCAGAAATGATGTTCTTTACAGGTCCGGAGACAAGATGGATCCAGAATCAGGTGTGGAATAGAAATAAGTTTGTTTTCTAACCTTGTCCCTTTCTTTCCTCTTTGTTTTAGGAGCTCCGGATTCGAGGCAGGCGTGGCAGAAGACTGGATGCAGGCTGCAGGCACGGTGAGTGTTACGCTGCTGGATGCAGAATAACGCGAAGCGTGTGTTGCTGGTCGGGCGTGGTTTAAATAGCCTCAAAAGTAGTCCCAGGTAAGAAGTCCCTAGAATCACACCCGAGTAAAAAATAGTCCCTGTAGAAAAATAGTCCCTTTCAGGCTTCATGTTGGATTGGAGTCATTTGCAGCATGGTCTGCCTGAGGTAAGTAATGACTATGAGCCTGGCGCCTGAGGCGCCAGGACTGAACCCAGATAGCCCCTAGCCGGGGCTGCTGAGGTTTTACTAAATGTCTAGATGCCTGCTCCCGGGGCTGATGGGCTTGGTCCGGATGCCTGGGGGTAGGCATCATGACAGTACTCTTCATGAATCTTTGAATGTTGAAGACTAGAATTAAAATATTTGGTTTCTCAACCAGAAATATAGTCAAGCGCAAAGATGAAGGTATTTCAGTTACAGCGTTTTCCCATGGGATTGCGGCATTATAAAACACTTCTGTGAATCAAGCCCATGTGTGCAGTTTGTAAGTTCCGGTCTGGCTTCGGTGAGAGACAATGCACACTTCAAAAACTCGTCTCCCTGAATTAATTACTAAAGATCAATCTGTACTGTCATCTACGTGCAATGCTGGGCGTGGTCCTGAAATAACTTTTCTCAGGATTTGGAGTCCAAACTAATGACAATTAAGCACTTTAAAAGTGTTTCATAACATATGTGGCTATGAATGGGGAGAGTGGCCATCTTCCTTGCTCCAGGGGAAGACATTGGTGATGCTTGTGAATGAACGTCATCCTTTTCCTTAAGTTTGGAGTTGGCTCCCTGAGTAGGTTTATAAAACATTAACCTAATCTGATCTGGAAACTACCCTGAACTAGGAGTAGGCACTTGCGCTACCTCTGGTCAAAAGTGAGGAATGAGTGCTGGTGTCAGCTTTTTTGGGTGACTTTCTTCAACTCGATAATAGCTCCTGAACATCAACATGAGTGTTTTCTGCAGTGAGACTCATTGCAACCCTCTCATTTCAAATAATGTGGGTGAAGGTTCTGAGATAATATAGCTTTAACGCCCCTGGTGGGGGGTGGACATGGCCTTCAACGGCCCACCAGTCCGAGCATTGGTAGGCTCGAGTGAAGCAAGCACCTCAGCTCGGGCAGCAGGCCAACCATAGCAGTGAGAATGTTGCCCAGTGTGGGCATATATCGTTGCAATAGGCCTTTTTTGAGCACTAACAGCATGCAAATGCATTTTACAGGGGAAATTCTGGCATGCATTGTTGAGACCACCCTCTTTACTTTCTTTGGACACAAAGCAAAAGTAAGGGGGATAGACCTAAGATCTGGTTTGGTAAGAATCTACTTGAAAGTGGGACAATACTGGCACATATTGTTGACAAGCAAACAACATTTCCTTTGGGGGCACTCAACATCAACACCTGTAACAAGGTGTTGCATGTGTGCCCTGCAGCGTAGAGTGAACATTTGATATTGTTGCCCACATTTTCAATAAATGTGTGCATTAATTTTAAAATCTATAGCAGCAGCCAAAGCCTTACCGGGTTAGTTCAGATGCACTTGCTGGGTTCCATTCAGGGAATACTTCTACACCCTTCCATTTTAAAAATTCACCAGCTGCAACTAATAGAGCATAGTGGCATTGTCAAAAGGGGCATGGAAGCTCATGAAGATGGTTAGTTAGGCCTTGTTACTTTCTTTGACCACAACTTTGGAGAAATATAGTTCCCTGATAAATAAAGAAAACACATAAATACATAAATAAATAAATAAATTAATAAATCGAAAATAAATAAAACGAATCAGGATATTTTAAGTAGTTCACCCCCAGCACCCCAACTGCCTCAACTCCTGCAATGTTGGATATTCCCCCAAGCAAGACCCATCCTGAGGCAGCTGGAATTTACATAAATCCTTTCTTTTGCCCAAAACCAAAGCTCATGCCATGCCTTAGAATCCATGAGCAAAGGCTACATTAAAAAAAAATAAAAACAATCAACACGTTTTGCTGTTTAAGTCTGGCTGCTTCTTTCAGCATTGTGGTTGATTGTAGAACATGTTGCTGAACGAGCATTGCATATGTCATTTGACGTCAGGGATGTATGGACTGTTAAGGGACTGATGGGCTGGGATGGTAGCTATAGCTCAGGAGCAACACGCTCATCTTAGAAGTATTAGCATCACAGGTTCAATACCCAGTCCCGTCCTAAGGTGGTCCTAAGGTGCCGATATAAGAATCCAATTTAATATGTCCATGCTGTGTCACTAGCAGTGGCCCCTAATGCAATATTATGCAACCTGATACCTATGCAAGCAACTTCTGTAACCTGATACCTATGCAAGCAACGAATGTAACCATCCTTTTTAAGCAAAAAAGCACCTAGTCGCCTACGGGCTAGGTTCGCTAATCAAATGTCAAAATAAATAATTAAATACATATCTTTGGGTTGCCTAGTCAGAGGGCACAACGAATACCGCAGGGACATGTGCCTCCTCGGAAGGCTCCTTGTGCGCTCAGCATATTAACAGCACCACAGCTGATGCACTGCAATCTAATTGAAGCATGTCCAAGGTCCATATTGGATTACTGCAGGACCGAAAATGCATCCAGGCCAATTAGTAAAATCAATAGGGATAACACTCTGTTGGAAGCTGTGTTTACATATTCTGATGCCTTTGGCATTTACATCCTAACTTGCCAGTAAACAATGCTGCCTGTTCTAAGAGATGTTGATGCAAAAGCAGGCTGTGAGTTGGTAATGCAGGGGCCAAGGAGAGGAGTAGGCTGGGGGTGGGGACAGTGGCGCTGATACATTTTTTATAGAGGAGGGTTGTCAATATTTTCCAGGAATTAGTCTTTTGAAAGCTGAATAAAGGCATTTAGGAGGGAGATCCCAACCTGAAATGTTTGTTTTATACACAATCTAAAACTTCAGAAATAAATGTGTGAAACAGCCATACAATGTGTAATCAATGCTGAGGGAGAACACATGAAAAACCTGACTAGGTGACAGGTCGTGAACAAAAATCCAAACACAAAAAAACCAGGAGCAGTTTGGAACATACGTTCAAGCTCACTTTATGGGGGCTGTCTCAGCACTGTATGGCAGAATATGCCTATAAGGAATGTTTATACTGGCAGTATTAAACAATGTATGCTCGTATTACCCCTGTAAGATCAGTTCTTATAATGGCCGTTCCCAAAAGAAAAGGGCCAGCATGTCAATGTAAGATCCAGTTTATACTGCCCATGGCTAATATATACCAGCATAAAAAAAAAATTAAAAAAAAACGTTATCGGTGCCTGTGCCCAATGTACGCCTACCAAAACACATAAATGCTTGAATGCCTAATATAACAACATGCCACTGTAAGATCACGCTGGCAGTGCCCAATATAAGAGAGTTTTGAAATGTTAGAAATGCATTAATGCTGGTGTTATACCAGTATTGCCAATGTAAAAACACATGCAAGCTAGCTGTGCCCAATGTATGCCAGTATAGTCTTGTCCATAGTAAAGTACATTCATGTTGCTTCACTTGCAGGCACCCACAGTATATGTCAGCATTGCCCTGTGAACATGAGACATGCATTCAAACACACACATACACACACACTTTCTCATGCACACACGTTTCCCCGCAGGGGTCTGCAACCTTTGGCTCTCCAGATGTTTTGGACTACAACTTCCACCATGTCTAGCCAGCATTGTCAATGGAGTGGAATCATGGGAGTTGTAGTCCAAAACAGCTTGAGAGCCACAGGTTGCAGACCCCTGGGGCTAGCTGCCACTGGGAGGACATGTTATAACCTTGGAATGTTGTAGAGGAGGAACATAAAGCACAATGTGCAGATCTGTGTGCTGAATGCCCCATGCCATCATAAACATGTATATTCACGTGTGTAGTATTTAGAAAAATATATATGTACATGATATTTATGGTCTTACTGCAATGAAAATATCGTCTACTCTGTGGAAGCAGAGGGATGAGTACTGGCTAAACCCCCTACTCAACTTCACCAATTTTACAAACCATCAGGGATCCCAGTCATAAAGGTAGAACAGGCACAGCTAAGAGATATACCTCCTTAGGCTTTTGTGTTAATGTGGGCTGAGGGAAGGCTATACTCGCAGAAGGGGTTGGAATGTGAGCCCATAGAAACCCATACTGCAATAGTTCAACCGTTTCATTTATAAGAATGAGCAACCAAGGTTTATAAACAGATATATACACTTTCATTAAACAAATTAATTATACAACAAACTATTAAAAACATAATTTAAAAAAACTCACGCCTGTAAAAGAAAGCAGAGAATGCAGAACAGAAAAGTATAAGCACTCTGGATACTTTGTCATTGAGGAATACAGAAATGCAACAATGTTCAAAAGGACATGTTTCTTGGTGGGAAATTTTACAAAAGGAACTTTACTAGTCTCTTGGGCTGCAAAAGGTGGACCAAGGGGACAGGGTCACTTCACAGTACCTGATTCCAATGTTAGGAACTAGGCTTTGAGCTGTTGAGCATGCAGGTCAAACCGGGTTCAAAGGTATAGAGTCAAATTGATCCCATGTGGCTGGCCAGTGGCAAGTTGGGTACAAGCATGTGCTCCGCACGGTTTGAGGCAGCATTGAGCGATGCAGGTGGAATAGATTTCCAGGACAGTTTGATGATTGAGCGTGGTTTGAAATTATGTGTACATTTCGTTCAGGTCAATCAGTGACACCGTGGTCCAATGGTTGAGCCAAGCTTCAAAGCGAAGTCCTGGCAGATTAATGCTTGATTCAATGTGGCGGTTTGAAGCTGTCTGCACAGTGAACGGCTGCTCAAGCAGCAGAGGTGATAAGGCTCTGCTGGGGCTACGCGGCATCGAGCTGGTTCAATGATACAAGCATGGCGGTTCAAAGTTCGAGAGAGTGAAAAAGGCAGCGCTGGCTGGTTCCGTTGATTCAAACCCATCAAAGGCATCAAACGTGGCTCAAAGGTGGTTTGACGTGGTTTGACAGGAAGATCAGGGACCATGGCTATCCTGGCTCTCGGGATACAGTCAGACCCACTGCAAGGGGCTCTAGGACAACGCGAGTCCTTCTCAGTCTATGCTCTCCTAGCAAGCTTTGTAAGCGGAGTGGATGGCCTTGCTCATCAGCAGGAACAACCACAATGTGTGTGGGGCTGGTTAGGTAGCAGAGCTTGCCTCTGGCTTAGAACACTCCTTTTTCATCACAATGGCTGAGGGACTTTAGAAAATTCACTCTCCCAAAATGCATCCAAATAAATTCCAATTAAAGTCTTAGGTTGTGCAAAAGAGTATCAAACACAGGGCAGGTAACTCCCTCTTTTATGGGCAAAATTCCTCAATGAATTCTCGGAAAGCAAGCCTTGTCTAAACCATGTCCTTCATACACATGGTATTGCTTTTTGCATCCTACCCAAAGTGCTTTCTGCCTAAGAAAATGTAGGAGACAGGAAGAAATGAGAGGTATAGAGAAAATCAAGAAGGTGGAATCCTTACCCAACTATGCTGAGAAGTCTCTGGCTACACTAACCGCACTCCCTGCTCAAACCCATAGTAACAAAAGCCCTTTGGTATGTAACACCATAATATGAGGCTAGTTCTTTTGTTTAAGGTTTGCCATGTGTAGGCTGCTTCCCAGGCTGCTCCTGCTGAGAGCTTCCTGGACTGCAGAGAGGTGTGACAACTCCACCCCCTCACAAAGGATCAAAGACAGAAAGCTCCCAATTTATATTGTCCTGCTGGTTGCAGCAAGGACAGCCAGTTTATGGATAATACACACACACTGTCCATGGCTTGCCTGGGGTCACATTGTTGGTTGATGTATAACCAGACGGAGCTTCAGTCAATGTGTGAACTACCAGCCACCATATCCCAAGCTCCAGTATGGCTTTTGTTTTAATATGAAACTGTCACCATGATTCTCGTTCATCATGAATTTGTGGTTTTGGAACAGATGTGCAGATTTTAGATGCAGCCTCTGCATTGGAGTAACTTTGCTGTGACCGCAACTGCCAGACATGGCACCTGCGACCTCTGAACCTGCTCTGTGCCAACGGACTAGCAGACCACCCTTTCTGAGATGGATAACCAGCATCATACTATTAATAATACCAATGAAAAAGGTTAGGGCTTTTACTCCCTTGCCAGATGGCTATCCTTCAAACCAACTATTTTAGTTTGTTCACAGGTCACTACAAATCAACGATGGAGAATGTTTTTTTGTGTGCTGCATTTATAGTTAGCCCCCTCTACTCCCCCTTTCTGTCCAGTCTTTCCACAGCCTCTGATGATCAAGTTTCATAGTAGCTATTCACACTTTTCCTCTTTTAGTGGCCATGACAAATGTTTCTGCTGCGACTTGTCGGTTTACCAGACCCTGGATATCAACTAGACACCGCTTTCTCGAATGGGCTCAATTTCAGGGTTCTAGTGCATCAGGCCAGCGTGGACGTTGCAGCTCATTATATAGGAGTCTTTTTCATGGGGGATGACCCCCCACACCATATATCCCTTTCTGCGTTCCCCTCACTACCACCACTAGTCCCACCATTCCATGTAATCCCTATGTCACCTCTGTACATAAACCCACCCTAGACTTACCACCCTAAAATGAGATGAAACGGATGCAGCCAGAAGGCTGAATATCAATTTGAAATGCATATGTTTATTTTTATAAAATGGCACTACAGAAACCCAAGTGACATCCCACTAACAAAGACATTACTTGCAGTCAGTATTTTCACCCAAAATCATATAATAGAGTCTCTCCTCACAACCATCAATTGGGTAAAGTAATTCCATTTTCATGCAGAAAATGACCAGCATGTGGTGTGATGAGCCACATATTCTTGCATATGAAACATTTAACCCAAATGGTGGTCAGTTTCATGTGCAAATGTTCCGCTATTTGCCAGCTGCTGGGACATTCTGGCTGATATGGGTATAATAATCGTCAGAGCAGCAGATGCATGGACTTTTATCCAGAATTAGTATGTGATAATAATAAAATGACTCGTGAGAAAAAAAAAATCCTCATCACTTTCCCTTCTTTTTCCTCCAACTTCCCTTGCCGGGGGGTGGGGGGGATTAGGGTGGGGGGGTGATAAATCATATAGCACACTCCCCATGTTGGAATGTGGGAAGATAAACTGCATACTCAATAATACTAGTTTGTATATAGCGTTAGCTCACCCAAGGGCATCAAAGCACTGTAATAACAGTTTATAACATTGGTGTCTTGTGATAATATCGCATGGTGGGCATCTTTTTTTCCTGACCCCTACAATTCTTTCCCCAAGTACTCCAGGAGGGGTATCATTTTGTATCATAAACTACTATCTTGGAATAATTGGGGAAAGTGTTTCATTTTACAGAGGGTGCCTTTTTTGGGAAATGTCACCCCCTGGAAGCCATTTCCCAGGCAACGTTATCACTGGACACCTTATCACTGTCCACCACGTGGTACTCCATTTATCGACCTCAAAAGGATGCTAAGCTGAGCGGACTTGACCACGGTTCATCTAACTGATCTGTAAAAGCATCTTACATGTGTCATGATGGAAGGTATGGAGTAGGTGAAGGCCCAGGGGTCTCTCATTTGTACCAAGGCTCTGATTGTGAGTTAGCTGAGTGGAAATCACATCCACTGAAGTGTGCTTGAACTCACAGCCTAGGGGGCCACTAGAATCAACGCTCGCTTCCTTTTCCCCGAAGTTGACACATTCATTAGAGTAGAAAGGGGACCTATTATAAATGATCTGTGAGTGAGTCCTATTTTACAGCATGGGATCTTTAATCGTTGCAGATGCCATCCAGTCTGAGATGCGTATTAGTCCCCGGAGTAGAGGGAGCAACCAATCAGGTTCCTTGGATCGCAGGCTGAATCTACTGATCCCCCGCAGCCGCCATCTTCCCCCCACATTCCCTTTCCTTTAAAATTTCCTGTCACTTTCACCCCCAGCCCCACTTACCTAATTTCTTCAATGGTGGCGGCACTGCTACGCTCGGGCCTTTAACATGGGCCCCTGGAAGTTACCACCTATTCCAGCCGATTGAACGGCTGGTTGTTGCTTAATTATATAAATGCCCATTAATGTAGAGCCCGATAGAATTGCCAACTGCAGCCTCTGATGTTTACAGACTGCCATCAGTCTTTTCTGAATAGAAAAGCTCCTCACAATTTCCTCCAGTTTGCTCCACTTCCGGACAGCACTGCGCAGGCTTCTGTACTTAACATTTCAAGCTACAGCCCCTTGCCGGGGACCTTTACAGGATTTTTAAATCTCCACTGTGATCCTTTTGGAGGAAGCGTGGCAGCGGAATGAGTCAGAAATGGTTTCACAGCTGGGCGCCACTTTTCCTTCGCCCGTGTGCTGTCGGCGCCCTGGGCACATATGGCTTCAAATTGGAGGAGTCCAGAGCCAGACCGAGCCAAGTGGCCCGTCTTGTAGGGAAGCAGTTTGGAGTTGGCGGGATAGTATTTGCCAGAGCGGTCTTGCCACAATGAAATTGGCAGGTGCGTGCAAAGCATCTCAAGATGGCAATGCTGGCTTTTCTTAAGTAATGCCTTCTGGTGGCAGCGAAATGACTGTCCGAGCGATTTGGCTTTCAGGTTTAATAGCCCAGGAATGGACTTATCCACAATTAGTTGGCCGACCATTAGAATCTTGGCCATGGGGTATGATTTGCTAATTAGCGCACCGCCTTTTTTATTCTATAGCACTTTCTATGACATCAAATAATAGCATAGGGCGACTGTAGCCACGGACTATAGTTGTCATGTACACATCCGTGGGCCATTCGATAATTTCTTCATTAATGTATCATTGACTTGTACAGTGCAACCTGCAATACAACACAAACAAATACTTTGTGTGAGCAACAAAAAGGAAAGGCGTGTCGGAAGGGCACGACAAGGAGGGAAAGGATAAACTGATCATTCACAGGTCTTGGTACATTCAGATCAGTGTGAGTTCAGAGCCGTGAACTAAGGAATTCTGTAGAATGCTAGAGCGCCACCTACTGGTGACGTTGGAAGTTGATTGTGCAGGTGTATAGGTACTCCAGGTCTGATCATCCAAAGAGCTCCTGACAATTAATGAGAAGATGAGGAAGGTGACAGCCACCATGAAGTTTAGGGGCTACACGGCCTGATCCAGAAGACTAGCAGCAGTCCAACATTAACTGGCTATGGTGCCCTGTCCAAATCTGGGCTGGGAGGAGTCTCCCTAGTCACTGGCTCCTCATATATCTGGGCTGGGAGGAGTCTCCCTTCTGTAGAGTCACAAGCCTTGTCACTGGCTCATCATATATCTGGGCTGGGGAGAAGTATCCCTTCTGTAGCGTCACAAGCCCAGTCACTGGCTCATCATATATCTGGGCTGGGAGGAGTCTCCCTTCTGTAGAGTCACAAGCCTAGTCACTGGCTCATCATATATCTGGGCTGGGAGGAGTCTCCCTTCTGTAGAGTCACAAACCTAGTCACTGGCTCATCATATATCTGGGCTGGGAGGAGTCTCCCTTCTGTAGAGTCACAAGCCTAGTCACTGGCTCACATGCCTAGTCACTGGCTCATCATATATCTGGGCTGGGGAGAAGTTTCCCTTCTGTAGAGTCACAAACCTTGTCACTGGCTCATCATACATCTGGGCTTGGAGGAGTCTTCCTTCTGTAGAGTCACATGTCTAGTCACTGGCTCATCATATATCTGGGCTGGGAGGAGTCTTGTTCTGTAGCATCACAAGCCTAGTCACTGGCTCCTCATATATCTGGGCTGGGAGGAGTCTCCCTTCTGTAGAGTCACAAGCCTTGTCACTGGCTCATCATATATCTGGGCTGGGGAGAAGTATCCCTTATGTAGAGTCACAAGCCTAGTCGCTGGAACATCATATATCTGGGCTGGGAGGAGTCTCCCTTCTGTAGAGTCACAAGTCTAGTCACTGGCTCATCATATATCTGGGCTGGGAGGAGTCTCCTTTCTGTAGAGTCACAAGCCTAGTCACTGGCTCATCATACATATGGGCTGGGAGGAGTCTCCCTTCTGTAGAGTCACAAGCCTAGTCACTGGCTCATCATGCATCTGGGCTGGGAGGAGTCTCCCTTCTGTAGAGTCACAAGCCTAGTCACTGACTCATCATATATCTGGGCTGGGAGAAGTCTCCCCTCTGTAGAGTCACAAGCCTAGTCACTGGCTCACATGCCTAGTCACTGGCTCATCATATATCTGGGCTGGGGAGAAGTATCCCTTCTGTAGAGTCACAAGCCTAGTCACTGGCTCATCATATATCTGGGCTGGAAGGAGTCCCCCTTCTGTAGAGTCACAAGCCTAGTCACTGGCTCGTCATATATCTTTGCTGGAAGTAGTTTCCCTTCTGTAGAGGCACAAGCCTAGTCACCGGCTCATCATATATCTGGGCTGGAAGGAGTCTTCCTTCTGTAGCGTCACAAGCCTAGTCACTGGCTCATATATCTGGGCTGGGAGGAGTCTCCCTTCTGTAGAGTCACATGCCTAGTCACTGGCTCATTATATATCTGGATGACAGGCTTGCCAGAATAAGGTGCCCGTCGTTTTTTCTTGAAAGTTGCAATGTTTTGCTAGGCTTTGCAAAAAGCATTGGTGCATTTAATATGCATGGAAATTGTTGTCGTATGTACTTTCCCCCTGTTTGACACAGTTGTAGTTGTGCTCTAAGACAACCCCACATCATGCATAAACATTGTATCAATGTGCAATACACAGAGTTGTGCTTTCTCTCACACACAAACACACACACCTACAGCCTAGGTACAAAACATGTTCATACATGCATACCACTTACACACCCACAATATCCCACACACAAGTACACATATTATCAAATTATTACCCATATTATACACAGATGGAATAGGTATGCAAACATGCTCATGCATAGTGACAAATGCCCATGTAGATACTCGTCATCGTCTCATGATGCATCTCGTGCACACACACAGACTGTTATGTGACTTCAATTTAGCACTCCAACTAAGTCAATGCCGCTTCGGGGATGCCCAAGGGAAGCCCTTAATTATATATTTTTATGACAAGTTCCTAGATCTGGATGATAAACCCTTGTATAACACCCCTCTCTTTGAACCCCCCTGACCTCACTGAGCCAAGAAGTAGGTTTGATTTGCAAATTAAAAGATTTATTTGAAAAATTAAACAAGATATATATCACACTTTTATAAATAAATTAATATTTGATAGCACACTTATGGATATGACAGTGACAAACAATGCATAATATTACACTAGCACACTTTTTTTAATTACTTAGGAGTTGGTAGAGAAAGGATAAGGTAGCTGAGAATGCTTTTATGGTTTCAAGGAAATGCAATGATGGAAAAGAATGCAGCGCAGGTATAAACTGATATGGTTTCAACAGGAGATAATATGATCACTTTTTCTTTTGACAATTCACTCCCCTCTATGCAATATAAGGAGATGGAAGGTGAGCACACAATTTTCAGGAATACAATCAAATGCAATACCAACTCAGTTCCCCCCTAGCAAGCTTAGAGCAACAGGGATGATTTTAAAATACAGGCCAAAATACTTAAGTGTGATTTGCAAAGAAGTGAAAATATGCTAAAAATGATTTAAATTCCCTATAGGAGATTCAGGGTAGGTTATAGCTACTTAAGATTGGTTCAGGTCAACACTATCAGTGATTCATGAGGGATAATCAGGTTGAAAACGGATTTCAGCAGTTGCAAGCAAAAGACAGTGATTTTTGACAGGTGGAGAAATTTGATTCAAATTGCAATTCGCAGCACTATTTCCGAGTGCATTGAGCACGATTACGTAAAAACGATTTTGATATTGGTTCAAAAGATACAGACAATTTTGTGGAGGTAGATTTTCAGAAATGAAATAATGATTCAGAATGGCAAATGACACTTTCACAGGTTTGAAATCACAAAATGAACACACGATTTCTATGATGCAGTGCTAAATAGGTGGAAATGGTTTAAATTAGATTATTTTAGACTAAGAGATTGGGTTTGCACAGTTCTGGCTCAGTACTCACAATATAAATTTGAAATAGGCTGTCAAGGTCTGGTCAGGTTTGGGCTTCACTCCCCAGGGACAGTCTCTGGTGCCGGTTCTGCTCACAGCGATCTGGTCTGGGTCTCTGGTTTTGGCAAAAGTTCTGGCACTGCACAGCGGTCTGGTCTGGGTCTGGTCTTCTATCGGCACTGCACAGTGGTCTGGATACAGCTCTGCTTTCTGGGTTCTGGCACAGGGTTCTAGGCCAGAATCAAACAGCTCACCCAGCTGTTGAATAGTTTGGTTAGGTTGCTGGATTCTGAGGCCTCTGAAGGATTCAGCTTGTGGACTAGGCCTCTCTGCTACAAGTTCTGAAGTCTGGATTCTAAGTTCTGGTTCTGGAGTCTTCTGGATTTGAAGTCTGGATTCTAAGTTCTGGTTCTGGCGTCTTCTGGCAAAGCGCTTCGCAGGAAATCAGTTTGAAGTGGGAAGTGAGTGTCCCTACCTTGGACTCAATGACTCCTTTTATGTCATTAGAAAGTGGGTGGGAAGGCTAACTTTCTATGCCCAACCCTCTGAGGATCCTGTGAGGCTATAGGATTTTCTGTGCTCTCACTGGAGAACAGAGGTGTCAGTCATCTAGTGCTACCATTTTACCATCTATTGAAGAAACGCCCCTTTGCTTTTACTGAGAAAATCAATTTTACCCAAAACACATATTTCCCAGATACACAAGTTGTTGAAAATGCATGTACACATGATGGATGAATTAAGACAGGTCTCTGATAAAGCCCCATGTTCCTGCGAGCTTGGGTTCAGAAATGACAACATTTTGCGCTTATTAGTAGCTTTTGCAACATTGGTTTTTCCTCAAAATGTACACAGAGGTACACCCCCTCCCTGATCACAATACAATAAGTTTTCAATTCTCTAGTGTAAGCACAGTGTCTTCAATATTAATAAATAGCGGGGTTAACTCTTAGAGCATCACACAGAATGGAGTTTAGTCTCAAATTGTAGGTACATTTTTCATATTACGAATCTCCAAATTGTACATTTCTGTCATCTTAATACAATATTTTATAAGCAATTTGATAAAAACATACATTTGGTGCAATATGAAATCCACAACCTAGTCTGGCCCGCCTCTAGCTGGCTGAGTCAGATGTCACATGCTTTCCTGCCAGAGCATCTGTTGACAATTACACTTCAAATCAGCATATCCTGTTCAATTGAAAGAGGCTATTGTTCCTTTCTTCCAGGCTGCAGGAAGCTCTCCTCCCCTCCTAATTTACATGTTAAGGCAATATCCTGTACTGTTGGTGGTAAGAGCAGGTGTGAAGACTTCCCATGAACAGAGGCCTCTTGAACTGTTAATTGAATCAGAATGCCTTCTAGTATAGGGCCTGGGAACAGTAGGTGTTGAGAATTTTCATTAATCTGCAAGCCTTTGAAGTCCCAGCTAGCTCAGGATACTGTTTAGCTTCTGAAATACAGGTCCCCAGTCAGAGTTTAGACCGCTAGTGCTGGTTAGTGTTGAGCGCCGGTACTGCACCCATTTTTGGAAGCTGTCTTGAATTATTCCATTTCAAAAAGGGGATTTTATATGATCCTCGCTTAACATGGCATTGATGTGGATCTGCAGTAGAGTAAAGTAGAACACTCAACCAGAGTTGGATTTTTGTTTGGTGGTTTCGTGCCCATGATTTTAGCAATTTTTGACATTAATAAAAACAGATTTTGAACAGAACCATCTTTCTTTGCACTTGTTTTTGCTCTGTGTGTAGTCAAAGGATAGGGCCTGGCAATGGTCTCTTGTATTAACATTGACAGAGGCAAAAATGGATGGCAACCTATTTTTCATGTTTTCCCTGTGCATTTTCTGGTGAGTTCTGGCCATCATGATGTTTTCAATGCCAGTAATGTACAGTTCTGAGGTAGGGGTTGGATGCGTGGGTAAAAACATCCCACAAGACACACACGCACACACACACACACACACACACTCTTATTGTATCTATATAACCAGATCATGACAAAACACATCACACACTGGTGCACAAACAGTACAACACATGCACACATTAAACATATTCATGCAGACCACATATGTGCACGCGCGCACACACACACTCTAACTCACATGTACAAAACCATACAAACATGTTCGCACATGCACATATCATGAAGACAGCTATGCAGATACATATATTATTATTATTATTAGTGTTATTATTGTTGTTATTATTATTATTGTTATTATTATTATTATTATTATTATTATTATTATTGTATTTATTGAGTTTGGCCCTAGCTTCGAGAACCATATACACTAACACCTTAGGAATGTGGAAATACTCTTCATGCACATCACACAATCATGCATGCACACAAACGCACGCACACAGGTATGTGGGGTGCCAGCAATCTGGGTTGGGTGACAATGCAGTCCAGTTTCACACCACACAGCTGCAGCAATGCAGGCCTAAGTCAGCCGTGCACCCCCCCTGGAAGCATGGCTGCAACCAGGCGATCAGCCATTCGCCCGGCCAGGTTATATATTTATTTATACACAGGGGAGAAGAATGCTCCTTTGTTCACAAACTAGCATACGACAGATTTCAGATTCAACGGGATGCGTTGGTTCGAGTGAGCTTCCAGCCAGATTGTGGTGGGGGGACTATAGATGGTCAATGTAAACAGACGCCAGACACAGGTTGATGGCTAGTCCGACGTGGAGCATGCCGACACACAGATCAGAGGAGCCCAAACTCATGCGAACATGTCTCACGTTCCTGTGTCTGTATGAGCATGTGTGCCTGTGGCGGTCTCCCCGCACAGCATGCAGTGAGTGGGTACTGCCGGGCCATGCTGGCCGGGGCAGAACCCCGGCTGTCTGTGCCAGCAGTGGGCTGAGCTATACTGAGCTCGCCCGTGCTTCGTCTGCAGGAGAGGAGCGGAAACGGGGGCACCGGCACGGCCTCGGGCGCCTGCCGCCACGCATCATCGCTCCGCCTCACCACAGAGGACTTTTGCTACGTTCTGTTTTTTGGCCCACGTTGGGGATTTCTCCGGCCTAGAACTGGCAGGGAAACATATGCGCATCATTCTTAATTCCTCTCCCAGGGAGCTTGCAAAGCCATGCCCGGCAAGTTCAGCAAGCCACCCAAAACATGTTTTATAAATAGGCCGTTCAGAAATTATTTTGGTGTGCTCTTTATTTTGGTATTGGCTATTAAGTGGTATATAAGCACTGGCTGTAATCCAAAACTATTTCATTGTACAGCTCGGAGGGAGATGACTTGTGAGGAGGGCACACAGCTTGCGGCCGTTGTTTTAGTTATATACCCACGCCTGCAGTGTGTACGGTTATGCTATGGCCATACCCGCCCACTACCTGCCCATACCAGCCAATATAACATCAAGCTGTTATCTCTAGGAGCTAGCTCTTTCAATCAGGAACATCAACTTTGGCTTGCTAGTGTTATTTTGTAGCTGCCATACGAGAATGAATAGCATACTTGCAGCTGTAAATGTGCCACGGGTCAATTGAAATCATCTTAACCAAGTGTGCCTTCAGCCACTTGATGTATATGTTACTTGAACTGAAGTCCTCTTTAAAATATGCATGAACAAAAACAAATGTTTGCCTCTGTGGAGATATGCCATAGGCATTGTTATTATATGCCAGGTAATTCCAGCAAAGTCCAGCTGTTGCCATTTTACGGTCAGTTGGCACTTGTGCCTGGCAAATACCTATCCCAATTCTTACGCAAAATCCAAAACAGTTGGCTTTGTCATTGCTTGTATTTAAATGTGTGTCTACTGGCATTGTAGTTAGCCATAATACACATTCAGCTGTAAAGGTGTATGTTGCATGTTTAGGGTGACCAGATTTAAATACAAAAAAAAACCGGGACAGGCCATTAACATAGAAGTAGGACTAACGCAAATACAAATAAAAATGTATTCACGTTAATCCTACTTCCATGTTGCTGGGCTGTTGCGGGGGCAGGGAGGGGATGTGCTCACAAGCACATTCCTCTCATCTGAGGAGAGTGGCCGGGGAGGGGAAGAGGGAAAAAATGGGGACTTGAAATGCTTTTCAGGCCCATTAGCGCTGTAAAAGTTGCTTCGGGACCAGATTTCAGGATTTTGAATTCGGGTCCCGGCAAAAACCGGGGTCGTAGGCACCCACCATTGCAAACCCCAGACAGTGTTTTCAAAATAAAAAAACCTCACAGGACGCCTGGACAGAGGGTGATTTCCCCGGACTGACCCGGGAAAAAACGGGACGCCTGGTCACCCTTGTTGAGGGTTCCTCCATGCCCCCATGCGGTCCCGTAGCCCCACCTTGTAAGGATGACACTTCCACACGCGTCCTCACAGTTCGGGCTTCCCGGTCGCTCTGCGCGGCCGGGAAACGCCCCGTTTATTTATGTTGCACGCGGCGGCATGCAACGTCACGCCGCCGCGTGCGTGCCCGTCATCGGGCAGCGCCACACTCCTCCTTTTTCCAGGAGAACAACAACACGCGCTACAACTATTCACTGCACATCAAACACACATTATAATAATAACATTTTAACATTCCACATTCTGAGAAACACCCCTTTTTTACCAGCCACCCGGGTTCCCTTACTTCAACAGTGATTGCCACTACAGTAATCAGCCAAATGTCCAAGTACGTAATCGGTGAGGCGAGCAGGTTTCCCTCGCCCAGCCCTCTTGGGGTACTTCCTGCTCACCTCTGGCACGGGTGACCTGTCCACAGGTGTTGGTCTGGCCGGGGACTCAGGCAGGCACAGTGTTTCCTCGGTGTCCTCTGGGAGACCCCCGGGGTCGGGCTCAGGAGGCGGGTCGGTTCTTGGATCCCGTAGCTTCTTAAAGAAGCTGACATTGCGTGTGACCGCAAACCGGCCATCCGTAGCAGTCACCATGGACCCACTGACCGCGACAATGTCCAACGGCTCTGGCTCATAGGGCAGAGAGAGCTTTCCATGTGGGTGTAGGTTACGAATGAGGACCTCATCACCTGGCTCCAGGCGCTGCGGGCGAAGCCCTCTCCAAACATTCTCCTGCTCGATCCGTGTTCTTCGGTCTGCCTCGACCTGCTGATCATCGATCACGCCCGGTTCCTTCTCCCCCACTTCTGGTAGCAACCCACGCGGGCAACGCCTGAACAATGCCTACGCCGGGGCCACTCCAGTGGATGCGTGGGGAGTGGTACAATAGACCCTCAGAAATTGGTACAGTGCTCTCTGCAGTGGTTGTCCCTGCCCCTGGGAAATTCTAAAGGTCTTATTTAGAGTCCTCATGAGCCGTTCAGCTTCACCATTGGCCCTTGGCCACAGGGGAGTGATCTTCCTGTGCACCACCCCATAGCTCTCCATCAATTCTGAAAAACGTTCGCTCTGGAATGGTGCCCCATTGTCCGAGCACAACATCTGTGGGAATCCATGGGCCACAAATACCTTCTCCACAGCGACCACAACATACAACGTGCTCGAACGCTACTGCGTCCACAAATTCCACCTCTGGATATCTTTAATACTCGTCAACTAGTACCAAGAAGTGGGAGCCCATCGTGGTGGAACCGAAATCCGCGTGGACGACCTCCCATGGTCGTGTCCCGCGATGCATAGCCTCTATCTCCGGCTCACGCTGCAGTGGAGAAGCCGCCTGACACCACACACAGGCCGCCACAAAGACATCCACCTTACGCTCAAGTTCCGGAAACCACACCTTCAGCCTTAGGCGGGCCTTGGTCTTGGCGGCACCCTGGTGATCACGATGTGCCAGCGCAATCACGTCGCCCACCTTCGACTGGGGCACCACAATCCGATCACCCCTGAGCAGGAGCCCGGATGTTGAAAACGATAGTTCCTCCCGGACTTTCCATAGCTGCTCAAGTCCAGTCCTGGCCTCCTGAGTGCGCCCTGCCAGGGCCTCCAGCACCGACTTCCAGGAGCCTTGCTGCATGGACTGCTTCAGAATGTTAAAGCACTCATCCTCAGCTGCAGCCGCCTCAAGCTCCTGAAGAGGCATGGTATTCGGCGTAGCCGCCTCCACTACCACCCGGACATGTTCTTCTGCCTCCTCTGCACAAGTGTCAGGGTCTCCTCCACTGGGCGCCCCAGGGTGTCTGGAGAGGTAATCAGCCGCATTATTCGCCCCAGGACAATATGCAAGAGTGACCCCATACTCCAGAAGGGCGAGCATCCATCTCTCAATCCGCGCGGGTGGCTTGGATGACGACCCCGCCAGGATAGGAAGCAATGGTTTGTGGTCCGTCACCACTGTCACCGGGCGTCCGAGAACATAGAGTCGGAAGTGCCGGCATCCCCAGAGAACTGCCAATGCCTCCCGCTCAATGTGCGAGTATCGTTGTTCTGCCTGAGACAGGGCCTTGCTCGCGTACGCCACCGGGCGGATAGCCCCATCAGGGTCTACCTGGGTCAGCACGGCACCCAATCCAAACGTGCTGGCGTCGACAATGATCTCCGATGGTAACATAGGATCAAGAATGACATGGTGTCCTCAGCTGCCAGGGCGCCCTTGATGTCGTCAAACGCCGCCTGCTCCAGTGGGCCCCAGTTCCAGATTGTGTCCTTTCTCGTTAGAGCCCTGAGCGGTTCCGACCTGTAGGCAAGATTTTTAATAAACCGTCCACAGTATGTAACCATGCCCAGGAAGCTCCGTACCTCAGACACAGACTCCGGAGGCTGCGCCTTCTTTATGTCCTGCACCTTCTTGGGATCAGGAGACACCCCCCCTCCTTGAACACAAAGCCAAAGAATTCTATTGATGGTCGCAGGAATTCACACTTTTCTTTGTGTAGGGTGAGGCCCAAGGATTGCAGTCTCTCAAATGTCTTTGCCAAACGCTGCAGATGATCGACTTCCGTTCTCGCGAACACCAGAATATCATCGCTTATGTTCAAAACGCCCTCCAGATCAGCTAGGGCACCCCGGATGATATTCTGGAATACCTCCGCCGCCGAGGAGACACCAAAACTAAGTCTCTTGTAACGGTAGAGCGCTCGATGTGTGGTGAAGGTGGTAATATATCTCGACTCGGGGTGGAGTACAACCTGGTGATACCCCGCCCTGAGGTCCAGTTTCGACAAGAAGCGAGCACCTTGTACCTCTGCAATGATGTCCTCTATCGTTGGGGTGAGGTGCCATTCTCTCCTGCTTGTTTGGGAGCCTCATGTCAACACAAATCCTGACAGCGTCGGGTTGTTTGGGTTTTCGTGCCACCACTATAGGGGTCACCCAGGGGGTGGGGCCCTCCACCTTCTCTATTATGTCCAGATTTACCAGGCTATCCAGCTCCTTTTCGACATGTTCTCGAAGGTGAAACGGCACCCTCCGATGCTTCAGGGCAATGGGCTGTACCGACTCATCAATATGTAGTCTCACTGGTTCCCCAACCATCTGTCCACTCCCCTTAAACAGTGCTGCATATTTCTCCAACAAGTCATTTATGTCCTCCAAATAGACAGAATATGCAAACGTGACGATGCAAAGGGCCTCCGCTGCAGCACAGCTCAGCAAAGTATTGGTGCTCACAGGTGTCACATAGAACCGTGCTTTGATTTGAGAGCCATCATGCTCCACCTTGGCCACAAATGCACCATCCAGGGGGATAGGGTCAAGACCACCAAAAGCAAAGATGCGGGCCCTTGGCGCGGCCAACTTGGGGGGTTGGTTCATGGCATCATAATGTCCCCGTGCCATTACATTGACGGATGCCCCAGTGTCCATGAGGACTGGAACGGGAGGCTGATTTACCTCGATCACACACCTGGGCTGTCTCCTGTTCTTACTCTTCAGGACCCCCACACTTGAGACAAAGAAAACATTCTCTTCCTCGTCCTCCTCCACTTCCTCCACCTGGGCATCCGCTCGCTCTGATCCACCTGAGCGACGTTGGGCGGTCGACCTTGGCGGACGAAGCTTGCCGACCTGGGCCTCTCGGTACCAGCACAGGCGTGGCCACCTTGCATACCCTTGAGAAATGGTCCGGCAACCCACACCGTCCACACGTCTTTCCAGCCGCCGGGCACTCTGCTGGGTGGGGTAGGTCATATCCACACTTTATGCATATTTCCCCTGCCCTTCCGGCCCTCTCTTGGGGACCACCTCCAGGTCTTCTGACACCCCTGCTGCTGCGCCACATTGCACATACCTCCTCAGTCTTGATGGAGCGCGACCCTGCCTCCATTTTGGTTGCTCTTGCCTCTGACACCTCATGGCACCTCCCCAATTCAAGGATGCGCTGAAGCGTGATGCCTGGTTCTCGTAGCACCTGGCGCCTGAGCTTGCCCGATGAACACGCCTGGATAAGCATCGTCCTAATCATGTCCTCTGCATCTCCTCAGGCGCAAGCTAAGGAGAGACGCCTCAGGCATCCATAGAAGGAGTCCAGTGTTTCATCGTCCTTCTGTTTGGCCGATAGCATCACAAAACGCTCATAGTCCGCGTTGGCAAGAGGCAGAAAGTAAGCTTGCAGGGTGGCCTTCGCCTGACCATACGATCCATCCCCAGGCGGCAGTGATTCAAAAATCTCCTGAACAGACAGTCCCGCCGAATACAGCGTGGTTGCCAGCCTGTTGTCACCATTCACCACCTGGGCCGCTCGAAAGTACATGTCCAAACGGTCCACCCACCTCCTCCATCTGGGTCCTAAGCTAGAAGGTGGGTCCGAAACATCAAACTCGGGGATGGGCTGCAGAGCTCCCTGGGTACGCACCTGAGCCATGACAGGAAGGATCTGTGGAGCAGCAGGCCCTTCCACTGACTGCACGAGAGGTGGAGGACCTTGAGGAGCCGCCTGAACAATCAGAGGTTGCTGCACAAGCTGCACTTGAGGTAACGCACGTGGCGGGGCAGTGGGGGCCGCTGTACTGCTGCTGCTGCACCACCTTGGTCCTCAATGTCACTAGTGAGTCTGAGCGCACAGGCACCCCAACATGGAACACAGGTGCCGCAACTGAAACTCCGCAGTCACTGCAACACCTTGTGATGATGAAGAGGGTGAAGATCAGTGTGGCCACCAACCTGTTGATGAAGATGCACCACTGTGATGATGAAGGGGATGAAAACAGAGTGTGTCCACCAGCCTGATGATGAAAAAGATGAGGATGAACTATTCAGCTTTCAATTGTTGCCAGAAATTAGAAGAAGAAGAAGATGCGTGGGTTATGTAGATCCTAGGTCCTAAGCCTTCTTTCTTGCTTTCACTCGACGTAGGAAACCCAAGGAAAAGCCAACATTGAAATTAGGCATATAGTCCTGCAGGTATGCCTTCCTGCTATCAGGAGTTCCAAAAATTAAGCCTGGGCCCGCTTCCGAGCCGAAACCGGAGCCTTGTGAAGTCCCACGGCTTGTTAACCAAAATGGCCGCCAGCCGCGTGGGTAACGCACTACCCGCGGCAAAGAAAAGAAGTGTTGCATCCACCTCGTTTCGGTGAAAAAATTAATCAACAGTCACCGCCGGGCCCGGGCATCGTTTCCCCCACCCGTCGCCACTGTTGAGGGTTCCTCCATGCCCCCATGTGGTCCTGTAGCCCTACCTTGTAAGGACGACATTTCCACATGGGTCCTCACAGTTCGGGCTTCCCGGTCGCTCTGCGCGGCCGGGAAACGCCCCGTTTATTTATGTTGCACGCGGTGGTGTGCAACGTCACGCCGCCGCGTGCATGCCCGTCATCGGGCAGCGCCACAACCCTATGCATGTTGCCTTCAAGATGAAAAGAAACACACGCCAGAAGAATGAGGCTCCTTTGTGCCCCTGATGCTGGGGGGGCGTGAGGAGATTACCTATGACTGGAGCAGGACAGCTCAGGCTAACTAATATCACTTGCACGTCTCTGGGGCGCTGCTGCTGCTGTTTGGGAAGTGTTCTATGCTGCTCCTGGCTCAGTGGGTTAAGGGAGATGTGCACGTGCCACTCGCCCTTCAAGCTGGGCAGAAACATAACACCAGGAAGGCACAGAGCTATGTGGCTGCATCCCAGGAAGGCCTTTGAAGCTTAACGAATGAAATAAAAAAAAAAAAACATTGGCCAATAGACAAAAATGTAGAGCTTTGCAGGTACTCGCTTCATATTTAATGTTTAATTAATGTATTACATTCCTAGTATCGTAAACATATATATGGTGTCACCCCACTTATCCCGGGTATTCAGAACATATGCAAGTTCAGCCTCAAATGCCCCTGTAATGCCTCCATATGCCTTGCATAGTCAAAATGAATGAGGTATAACCCCATAGGTGCTTCCTGCATGCCAAGTGCAGCCTCAAATATCCCTGTAATGCCTCTGTATGCCTTGCATAGTCACCATGAATAAGGTATTACCCCATAGAGGCTTCCTGCATGCCAAGTGCAGCCTCAAATATCCCTGTAATGCCTCTGTATGCCTTGCATAGTCACCATGAATAAGGTATTACCCCATAGATGCTTCCTGTCCTGCATGCCAATTGCAGCCTCAAATGCACCTGTAATGCCCCCATATGCCTTGCATAGTCACCATGAATAAGGTATACCGCTACAGATGCTCCCTGCATGCCAGGTGCACCCTCACATGACCCTATAGTGCCTCTATATGCTTTGCATAGTCACCATGAATAAGGTATTACCCCATAGATGCTTCCTGTCCTGCATGCCAATTGCAGCCTCAAATGCACCAGTAATGCCTCCATATGCCTTGCATAGTCACCATGAATAAGGTATTACCCCATAGATGCTTCCTTTCCTGCATGCCCAGTGCAGCTTCAAATGCCCATGTAATGCCTCCATATGCCTTGAATATTTACCACAAGTATAACCCTGCAGATACTCCCTTCATGCCAAGTGCACCCTCACATGCCCCTGTAATGCCTCTATATGCCTTGCATTGCCAATATTTCTTTTAATGTTTTCGGCATTTATAATGTGCCTTTACAGCATACAGTGGTGCAGAGTGCAAACACCTTGATATGGTATAAGCCCTCATTCCAAGTACAGTCTATAAATCTGCCAAAGGGCCTCCATACACCTGATATTGTTACCATATATAGGTTATAACCCTATAAATGCTGTATTAATGCCAAGCACAGTATTTAAATGTCCCAATACACCTCTGTATACCTGGCATAGAGCCCATATATACGTTGCAACCTTATATCTGCTTTCTCCTTGCCCAGAGCTCCCTTTAAATGCCCCAATAATGTCTTCATATTCCTAGTATTGTCAAAATATATCTGGTTTAACCTTACAGGTTTCTGCCTAGATGACAAATCCCCGGCCAATATGTGACTGGTAAGTCACCATATTTAAGTCAATCTTTACAGGAGCTGCAATGATATGCTAAGTGCAACCCCAAATTCTTGGCACATGCAAAGGCATGAGGGCTGTAAAGAAGTACCTTGCAGTCCTGTGGTGTCACCTATCCCCTGGGGGAGCATCTAAATTTTTGTTTAGGCTGATCAAAATTATTTTAACATGTACCCCATATGCCTAGAAATTAAAAGAAAGCACATATGTTTATTTTGTTTATGAGTACAACATATATATGATATTATTCAGCCCTTCTAAAATGAATTGAAGATCTGGGGGGGGGGCAAGGGCATTTAGTAAAGGAGCTCCACAATGTTGAAAGACATAGAAACAATATTTTGTCTAAAAGGACTGAAGAGGCCGACTTTGAGAGGTGAAGATCAAGGAGGGAAAGCTGCATTCAAGAGCTTGCACTTGCGAGATCTGAATGGCACCACCCCTAAACCAATGTCCACAAGACTTTCTGGGGCCTGAGTCTGCTCTATCTGCAACGCTCTCTTCCTAAATACTCTCCCGCCCGACCCCTCCGCTCGTCTTCCTCTAATTCTCTGCGGGTGAGCCTCTTCTCCAAGCAGAGACTTGGGCGGAGCTCTTTATCCTCTGCAGGTAATTCCCTCTGGAACAGCCTCCCTGCCTCTCTACATCTTGAGCCGGATCTCCTTAAGTTCTGGAAAAACCTCAAGGCTTTCCCCTCCCCCTCCTCCTTCTCTCTCCCTCTTCCCTGCTAACAACCTCTTTCTGCTCTGCCATTCCTCTCCTCTACTTCTGTTCAGTTTGGCTGACTTGCTGTTCGGTGTACCTTCAGAGCACCACAGGTCCCAAGCTCTCCTGATAGTTTCCTGCACTTGCCTGCGGGCCTTGCACTTGCCACAACACTATTGCACTTAGAGTATTACACATGAGATTGGTATCTCCCTGCACTAACCCATGTTCTGACGGGAGTGAGCGCACTTGGTCCCTATTGCCTCCCACACTACCATGCACGTCCTTTTCTGTGACCTGCATGATCTGAATGTACCATGCCTAGTAAGATTGCTTTATCTTGTCTTCCTTATATCTTCCCCTCCCATGCATGGTTGCGCTTTGAAACACCTGTGTATAAATGCATAATAAATAAACAATCAATCAATCAATCAATGGCAGGAGCGGCCGAAGTGAAGTGATGAGGCTGGCCACCAACAGGTGTACACCACGAAACTGAGGAGGGTGGGGAAATGGGCCAAGCGCTGGTGGCTGACCAATGCTATCATCCCATCTCCACACACTTAGCATTCACTCGGGGCTCATTATAGGAGGTGTGTATGAGCCAAACTCTATATGTGGCCACAGTTTTTAACCCAACCAATATATCACTCCTTTCATATATCAGAGTAAACAGCAGCCTAGTTTTTGAGCTATGCACAAGTAGAATAGAGGATCGGGGTTCTAATCATGGCTTCTCCATTTCACCACAGATGCACCTGACATTGCTATGCTTAACATTGTGAAAATCACCATTAAAACGCAGACTGTTCAAATCAGAGCCATTATCAATGTCTGAGGATGTAACCCCTTAACTGCTGGACTATTACGCATGTCCATGCAAATAGGACAATCATACTCGCCCTCAGCACTTAAGAGCAGCTGTATATATTTCAGCGACCACAATTAGTCTCAAATGGTGTACAATCGATGGTCCGATTACATTGGTAGACTTGTGCTGGGTCTGGAGAATGTTGCGCAAATCCTGACATTACACGTTGTGCATCAGATGCGATTACGATGTGCTAACCTTTTGGGCAACTAAGCTCCAAACATGATCCCAAACTAAGATGTCCCACAGTCCTGCTAAGGCAGGGGTCTGCAACCTTTGGCTAGCCAGATAATTAGGACTACAACTCCCATCTGCCCTTTCTAGCATAGTCAGCGGTGAGGGAAATGGGACTCAAGGTCTGTAGCCCTTCCCATCTGGGTTGAGATCACTCCTTAAGGGGATGAGACACCCATCTTCAAGATTTAAATGTACCTAATTAGGGAAAGAGTATCTAAAAGAACTGCATCACCTGGCAAATTTAATTAGACACTTGAAATGTATGAACTGGATATAAATGTATCCGCTGGGAAAGCGAGAAGGTCATAGATAAGATCAAATGTCATGATACACTTTGCTGGTCATGGATACCTCATGGTGCATTTAGAGGTTATTGTCATTTGTTCTGTCCTATTCCTGTTAGTGACCTTGCCTCTGTTCTTTTTTTTTATATTTTCTTTTAAAGTGCCTAGAAGTCATTCTGCTGAACAATAATCAAATCCAATCCAAACTATGTAATACTGGGCAAGCTACTCTGTTCTCAAGCACTACAAGTGGTTTATCTGATAAAACGATGAATGACTAAAAATAGTTAAAGTTTTAAAAAAAAAAATGTAATGTACATATAATTCAAGGTCTAAGCCTGTTCTACATTTTGATAATTATACGCCTCATCAGCAAATATATCGGTAGGAGCTGTGGTCGAAAAGTCAACTTCAAGAACATCGTTTTTTCGATGTTTCTATCAATAACATGTACATATTTTACAGTCAATTCAACCAGAACAGAAAACAGCTTCTCATCAGATATGGGCATGCAGAAGGCTGATTCACAAAGGCATGACAACAAGTAAATCCTGGACATAGCAAGTCAATTTGCAAAGAGACTTGTAGAGTACTTCTTAACTTACTCCTAACTTACTCCGAGGAGTAGCCCAATGAAAAAGATAAGTACTGTCTATACTAAGACAAACACATGTCGTCTCAAAGTCCCATTTTCCCAGGAGGGCATTTAGCAGTACGGAAACAACCGAAACCAGAGACGAGGACCGGACAACTCTGCGGATGATGACAGCTTATTTATTAGAAAGAAGATTGCGTGGGCCGCCCTTAATGTTCAGCAGATTCAATTTCAAGAAATCAATTTTGCCGATAGCGCCGAGCTAAGGGAAAAAAAGTATAATAAAAACACTGGACATTTTCGCCATGAAGAATGGCGCCCCGGAGTCCTTGAACGTTGACTTTAAAGCAATAATGTTTGCGGCAAATGGGGCGTGAAGCACCTTGTCAAGGGTTCTCCATCTGCCAGAATTTGTGCTGCTAAAACAAACAGGGTCTTGCAGAAAGAAGCATAACCCAGGCACTTGGCCACTCCTTGGTCCAGACTCCAAATACTCTGGTTATAAGTACACTGCCTGCAACCCCATTCATTGTCATATAAATGTCCAGAGTCAGATTATTCTTTGTGCCTTAAAAGGCTCTAGGTTTATTACAAATACACAGCAATACGATCAAATTAAATTCTACATCATAATTGTCAACACTGTAGCAACCCGCCGACTAAATCACCAATACCATGCTTCCCCTCTTTTCTTAAACGTCTTCGTTTTCTTTATTAGGAAGTTCCCCCAACCAAAATTGTCTTCCTGCTGCTTGCACTTGCAGGAGCTCCTGGGCCGGAGGAGTGCCCTTCTTGACGGGGGGAAGCTGAACTCTCTTTCTTTCTGAAAGCCACCTTGCCGCTGGACCTCAGAGGGAGGCTGACCACGGAAGGAGAAAAAACCTGTGGTGATTAGTACCTAGCTCAATTCATAGTCTATACAATCCAACTGGTCACTTGCCTACCGCCTTGCAACTCTGACGGTTGCATCAACAGTAATGTGTGATCCACTCTCGTCATAAACATTCCTTGCGGGGTGGGAGGGAGGGTGACGCAGCCTCCTTGTATGTTCTCTGGCAGCCAACATAAAATGATAAGGAGGTTGCATGAGGCAAGAGGCCCCTTTTGTTCCCCTAGGATACCCATCCCCCATTGGCTGTTGCCTACCTTCGGACTGACCCCGCTCAGTTTTCCCTAGAATTGAGGCAATTTTCGCGGGCTTACGCTCTTTCTTGTGTTCCCCAACTGGGCTGCGGCCCAGGTTAACTTTGCTCTTCCTCTAGGGTTGGCTGTGCCTCCTACATCACCGCCATCACTCTTTCTGCTATGGGAAAGCTGGGTTTGAGCAAAGGAGTAAATTGAGCAAGCGATGGGTTTCAGAAATGTGTGTCAAAATATAGATCACACACAGGCACACACACACCAATCAATCACTACAGTGGGCCTAACGTTTTTTTTCTTCTATTGTTTCTGTAGTG
This sequence comes from Ambystoma mexicanum, assembly GCF_040938575.1. Classification (NCBI taxonomy): domain Eukaryota; kingdom Metazoa; phylum Chordata; class Amphibia; order Caudata; family Ambystomatidae; genus Ambystoma; species Ambystoma mexicanum. The sequence continues at coordinate 1,185,202,532 of NC_090926.1, forward strand.
TACACTCAGCAATAAAACTCAACTGGTGACACTATAATGGAGATATATGTGTTGGGATGCACCTATGTATCACTGTACCATCAAGCCCTCTTTATGGTACAGTGGAGTGCAACCAATCAGATTCAGCGGATCGCAGGCCGATACCACTGATCTCAGCCCGCGTTCCACTGAACCCGCAGACTGCCTTCCCCCCCCCCCCGGATCGCTATCTTGTCCCCACCCTCCTTTCGCTTTTCTTTTTTAAATATTACCCACCCCATCCACAACCTGACTGACCAGCCGCCGCAACAGCTTCCTTTCAATTCACTTTCCCAGCCACCCAATGGAGGCCATCTTTGCACAGGATTTTCATTCATAGAACGGAATCGTCACTGCACTGTGCTCCTGTTCCCTATCCCTATGGGGTTAAGGGAGTAAATCAACAGGACCACCGGACAAGGGGCGAGTCGGAATGCTGCTCATAGTCTGTTTTGTCACAGGAGGCAAGGTCTGCCATAATTATGTGGCACTTCTGTTATGAATAAAGGTTCTTTGGGCCTCATTCCAAGTTTGTCAGAGCAGTAAAGATGTTGTGGTAATTCCACCTCTTTTTCTGCAAGCAACCAAATGACTGCCATTTTGGTGCTGAAGTGGAGGATTTTCCTCCAGCATGATGTTGGAGGCAAAGCCAAAAAACCTCGGAATTACTGTGGCGAAATTGCCACTCGTGGCAAATCACCAAATACCCCATGGAGTACTATGGACTCCTAAAACGAGGACTAACACTGAACAGGAACAAGTGGCAGCAATAGTAACCGATTTTGGCTGTTTGGTGGTAATGCAGCAGAATTACCACCATACTACTTTTATGGTAATTCAACCGAATTACCACTAAACTACCACCAAACTCTATTTAACAGTGCACAAGTGTACAAATTGAGAAGAATGAGAGAATTTGCCAGCTGTGATAGGATTTGCAGATTACAGACTAGACGGATTGTGCCAGTGGCAAAAGCAAATTGCAACTGCGCAACATGGATGATGCAAAAATAAATAAAACTGGGCATGATGAAAAAGATGAAACTGACAGAAAGCAATTTGATACCATTTCCGAGTACAGAATTCAGACAGACAATCCTACGCTTTCGACTAGACATTCGCCATACCAGAGAAATACAAGTAAGCAGGAAGCAAATATAAAAAAGAGGGCAGTGGTTGCAGATGTGAGTGCGGTACAGGTCAAACAGAGTCTCTCAAACATCTGTTAAGCAAATGCCCGAGGCTCAAAGAGAAGAGGATCCAATATTTTAAGCCTTTATTTGAAAAACGGTCAATTTTAACAGTAGTGGAATATGGAAACAGATTCTTGTGACAAACAATAAGAGGATCCAGATAGCAATTGTAAAATTTGTAACTGCTTTCAATTTGTAAAAAATTGTATTCTTCTTTTATTTTATTTTTTATTGTAAAATAATTAGGGATGATGATAGTATGGAAAATCAACACGATGTAATGACATTTTGCCTGTAACATTATTTAATTTTGTAAAGGTTTTTGAATAAACCATATACAAATAAAATAAAAAATAAAAAAATGGAGCATTCTGACCAGAAGAGATCAGATCAATTGCCTACAGTGGACGCAGATTTCAAAAGTCGTAATACCCATAAATTATCTATCAACCCAGCGAATTACAGACTGCTTATAAATGTATTTTTTATATTTGTGAAATCAATAAATACTGTCAGTCAAATGCTGTAAAATTTTAGATTAATAAAATGACTCCATCGGTGACACATGCATCTGTCAAAGCCAGAAAAGTCATTGGGGGGCATGCTCCATTTTTAGGTAGTGGCCGATGCAGTTAAAATATCCCAATCACTCTATTTTGCCAGCTCAAAATGCCAGTGGTGTGGCAAAGTCGAGCACTGCATTAGTAAAGTGCCATTCATGCTAACTCAGAAAATTACACTCCCATTTGCCATTCTGGGCAAACACTTCAGGTTTTGAATGATTAAAATCCATCCAAGGCTATGTGGAATAAAACAGAAGTTGTTCCTCCCACCGTGTAAAATGTGAGGCAATGACCACCAAAGAATACCAAGACGTATTTTACAGCATTAAATTAACCCATGCATGGAAACGCACCACTTTAAGGCACTTTGGGCCCGATTCATGGAAAAGTGCACATTGACCCTGCACAGTCTGCGCGCCAAAAACGACTTTGCGTGTCCCTGCGCGCGTAGGTTTTTGTGCTCACTCCGCGTTTTCATTACTTTTTTCCCACAAAGTAACCCTGGGTGCAAGTAGTGGGCAGTACGCCCATGACACGCCCCCACACATAGCAATCCCAGACCTTCACGCATTTCTCGTCCGCGAAGAAATGCACCCCGGTAATAGTGCACGAAAAGCCCCCCAAGAAAGGCAGCACCTCGGTGACAGCATCCTGTCAATATGCGTATCAATTCTCGCAACTGTAGTCACTCTGCGGTAAAGCTACATGCAAACCTCCATAAACTGTGGCGGCACCCAGCTACACTGAACACGCACACCCCTAACTCCAATCGACACCTGAACTGCGTGCACGCACCCCTAAATTCCCATTCGGACAATACCTATTCTTAGGAATAGTTGTAGATGGCAAATGTGTACGAATTTACATCTACATTTACATCTGGTAATGTAATGTATGTCCTTGCATACGTTAATGACATTGGAATTTTCTTAAAATGTAAACATTCTGTGTGTGCATGGCAATTGGATAACTTTGCTAGCCATCGTATTTTAAAGATAACAGATGTCTGAGGCTTGACAGAACAATGTTTGCGTTGCTCTTCTTTCGTTATGATATGATGGGATATTTATAATGCGCTTAATACCCAGAGGTTTCTAAGCACGGACCTGGGGATCGAACCTGTGTTGCTCATCGTCATCCGAGCACGTTGCCCCTGAGCTATCCTCCCCATAAGTGTGTGGTTGTTTTATGCCTAGTACTTTAATGAATCTCACTGATCGTAATGGTGCCGATAGTAATGCTGTCCTCTTTGCCATGACATGTGGTTTTATTTGGGCATTTGGGGCCACACCTGCCTGACCAATGAACGACAAAGCCTATTGGCTTATATTCCATTTACCCAGCTATCCTGAAACTCCTGCCTGTTGGGGGCTGCTCCGGGTCACCGGGCAGCCCCGTGTTCGGGTCGGGTGGCACCCGACAACATACACACTTCGGCGGCGCCCATGCCGCATACTCAGGGGTGGGGGTTCCGCCCACCCTGCTCCAGAGCACCGGAGCCCCGCACACGTGGCAAGGTCCACCTGGCCACTACGGCCCCGGCTCTGGGGGCACCCAGGCCGGGGTCGCATCCCCAACCCGCCTCACATGGCTGGGGGACCCTCAGGGACGGCGTTGCCTGGCAGGGGCACCGTCCAGACGGCGTTGCCCGGCAGGGGCACCGTCCTCAAGCTGGGCCCCGTCATTGGGCCCAGCACACGTGGCGAGGCGCCATCCTGGCGCCAGCACAACACACTCACGCGGAGTCAGGTTCACTCGTGACTGCCGAGCAGGAAGCGGCTCGGACCTTTTATTAGGTTGGTCACATGGGTAACCATGTGACCACACAACTCCGTGGAATGTACCATGGCCCCTCACAGGGGTGCCATGCAACACTGCCCCGCTAATGGACCAAATCTCCTAGATTGGCAGTCGTTCTGGCCAATCCAAATTGCCGACTTCTGTTATTCACAACTCTTCATGGCTGCTATTTTTGTTCATCGTTCGCTATATTTTGAGGGCTGGAACAGAGCGTCACAGCGAGCAATTACTCCTTCTGAAAATATGGCATTGCCGTTTATCTTGTTAGTGGATGCGAACACTGAAATGGCTCGAGACAGAGGAAAGCGTTCAGAAATAAAATTGACCACTTACGGCTCCTGTCCTCGCTTCACACACCTGCTGTGACATGCAGCAGAAAATAGACACCGCAGTTTACCTACCGGCACACATTGTTAAAGAGCAGCAAACCTAAAGGCGCACGTGCACCTTCTGACACACTAATGCTAGTGCTTAACCATCAGTGTACAGATTTTAATATTACGAAGCGTAATGACCGCTTCCTTTCAACCTGTCAGCCACGTATTTGTCCAATGTTCCATGACTGTGAAAGAAAGCGTGTAGCTCCTCGCTGTGGCTCCTATGTGGTGTGAGTGTGCGCGCGCCTCTTAAGAAACGGCAAACTTTCCTGTGGTTCAACCAAAAGCAATGTCCATCCAAAGTCTCAGGGGGATAGCTCAGGGGCAATGTGCTCGCCTTGGAAACAAGACAACACAAAGCAATTCCTGGCTTCGAGCTCAGAAACCTCTGGGCATTAAGCGTGTTATAAATAACCTATCATATCAAAACTACTCCTGAATCTTGCATTGTGACAGTCTAGCTCAGTCTAGACATGAGCAAGGGACCATGCAGCAGTGAAACCACACAGCCTTGTGGGCAGCGGTGGTATTTTACTGAGCTGTGTGTTGAATGTAATATGGTACGTCTAATGCCGATTGTTTTTTTCGTTTCTTCAATACAAACACACGAGTGGCTAAACAGGGATTCAGCGTCTGGGTGATGTGTTACGTGTGGAAGGCTCTCCCTCTACCCTGCTAACGTAGCTCTCTGCTCTTTCCCTCTCTCCCTCCTCTTCCTTACTGACGGCCTAGTGTACATCAGAGTCTCACAGGTGCCGGCTCCCGTGCCAGTCCGCTTTTTCACTTATCTCTGGGCCCGACACCCTACCCACACTCACTGCACTTGAGAAATAACCAAAGAGAGTGGCTCTCTCTGCACTTACCCCAGTCTCAACCGGCCGAGTGCACTTATCCTCCCCCTCCCTGTGACCATCTGTGCACTTGCTTTATCCACACACACCGTGCCTGAAGTTAGTCTGTCTGTTCAACCCTGTCTTCACACCTTAACTGCACTGGTAAAAACTGCAGAATCGCTGTCAGGCATATTTGCTGTGTCTCAAACTCTTAAATGTATTTTACGCACTTACTCTGCCTCTGCAGACTATTATCGTCTCAGAATTTCAAGGGCTCTGAGTGACTGCTTGTTTTTTTCCCCATGTTCCACCCTCCTTGAGCGCTTTGAAACACTTGTCTGTGTATAGGCGCTATATAAATAAACACGACCATACCATACCATACCTTGAAACAACGGCCCTTTTTGATGAATACAGTCCTGTGGTTTACAGCACATCTCATGTCCCTCCTCACTGTTTGTAGAGTCATTCTAAAGGGAAAACAATGCTCCAGCCACTGCATGCGTGTTTACATCATTAAGGCATATGTAAGGGTATGCTCAGAGTCTTTGGCACAAAGTCCACTGGTGCTATTTGTAAAATGGCACCTTTGCCACAGACTCAGTGGTGTCTGCAGTGGTATTTCTGGAATGTTGTGAATGGAATTTCAGAAGTAATACCCGTATATGTTTTTTTTGTTGATCCATTTTCACTATGATTTTGATGGTGGGCATGTACAGTAGTGGTACGCACTGCTACCTTACGTCTCTTAATGCACATGAGGGTGATTTCTGAACTTTATGCGCATTAGATTCTAAAGCTAGTGATAGGGCAGGCATCAGAGGTTCACACTTTCTCAATCCCTTTCCATGTCTTCATGGCAACTCCTTTTGTTCTTGTATTGAACAGCCATTTTTCCATTTCTACCTTCAGTGCTTAGGTAGAAATAACAATTGGCTGATTTTCAGAGTGAAAATTTGTCCAGTAATTTGCAGGTATTTACCGCCAGTGTTATTATATTTTAATACCGACAGAGGTATTCTGTAGTAGGTAGAGGGGAAAGCAGGATGTATTTGACTATAACGACTTCCTAAACGAGATCTGGCGTACAGACGATGAACGGGTTCTGTGCACATGGAGAGGAACCAAAACTCTTATTTTGTTCTGGTGTGAGAGAAGGGTTCTCTCTTCAGGGAAGTCCTAATTCAATACATACAACACCTAATAACTGCAAACACAAAGTAGACATCAGTTTATTCCTCAATTAGAGCAGAGTGAATTCTATTGAAAAATATGTTCTGTGCACTGTGTAATAACTTACATTTTCTAGAGATGAAACACAGTCAGCCTGTGCATTAGTTTACTTATAGTACATGTTACAACTTATTTTGTTTGCACACCTTATTTGGTACACAACTGTTTTCAAAGAATGTTTTACTTAATATTGAATGTTCAACCTATCCCAAAGAAAATAATATTTCTTATGAGTTGCACACAACTAATATTTCAAAATAATACTTTTAGCCGACACGTGTTTCGCACAGAGATGTAGTGATAGTGTATCATCGCTGATATGAACTTATTCAGGGCAAATTACAAGATATTCAAAAGGTGATCACAATATAGCAAACATGTTTCTAATGTTTTCTTCAATTGTCATGGGCATTCATTTATTTTTAAATACCCATGACAGATAGGGATATCATCAGCTCGAGGCAACACAGCCAGGAAAACACTGTCTTGTAGTCTGTCCCAATGCTCCCAAATGTCTTGCAGGCAATCTAGTTCTGTCTTTGGAAAGGTTAAGCAGTTTGTTCCTTCGGGAAAAGGCCATCTTAAGAAGGATTTCCAGTTATATTCAAATGGAGCCTGATTATGCTCTTCTCCTGTCAAACAAGTCTTGTCATCTGTCGCTTCCCCAAACCCAACCAAATTCCTAAGGGACATGTTCTAAAAATGTAGCAAAAATGAAAGGAGTGCTGAGAATGTGATTCAAATCGGCTTCTTTAGAAATATGCAAATGACCCTACTAACAAAGATATGCAGCACATTTCATGAGGGGCTGGACAATAGCAAAATGTTGTGCTCTCCAGCTCTCTCGCATACATTGTGTGTGTGTGCGCCCGCACTAAAGTATGGCATGCTTCAAGCAACCACTTGGGCTCTTGAATTGCTTTGAAAGAAAAAAGGCATTTTCATTCCCATGTGGGGGATTGAATGCAGGTGTGGTCACCACCGTTCAGCCCTCATATGTCACACTTAAAGAAACATTCATGACAGGAAAGAAACATTTACACAGAAAAAACAAAAAGTCTTCAAAACGTTCCTCAATTTGGTTATGTTTTTTTCTATTTTTCAGTAAATAATGAGATATAATTCTAGACAGATGAAGACTGATATATAAAGGAGCATTAGCAACATTCTATATATCAATAGTTTGGCATGACAAGATGTGTCAGATCTACTGAGCATAATCGAGCATACTTGCAAAATGTGTCCCTCTTAAACGTTGGACCACATTGGTTAAAATCAATAATTCTTTATTTTTTTTCATTTAATTGTTAAATGTTAAAGGTTAAAGGTATTTGTACCGCGCACCGTCACCAACAGAATTGGTCCCCAGGCGCTCAGGCGGATCTGTAAATGATAAAGGTGGGATGGGTTAGTAAGGTGAAGAAGGGAGTAGAATAGTGAGAGGAGTGGTGTTCTGTTGGCAGCTTCAACTCAGTATACACTGGGTGCTGAGCTTTGGTGTGGGTCTCGGATCGGAGTCAGTCCGCGTGTGCTGTTGTTCCTGCTTATGTGTTGTTGCAGTGTTGTGAAGTGTGTGCGGCTTGTTGTGCGAGAGATGGTTGTGTGAGTTTTTTGAGTGAGATAAGTATGCAGAGTTTGAGCTTATATTGGTTAGTGGGTTACCTGACCTTTACCATGCTAACATTCACAGTTCTGTCTGATTGTGGCACTTGTTGGCCCTCACATTCCCATCTAGACGCGGCGCAGGCCAATGTTTAGGACTCCATCCAGGTGTGGTCATGCCAACATTCACACTTTAACTAGATGCGGCGCAGGCTAGAGTTTAGAGATCCGTCCGGGTGTGGGCATGCTAACATTCACAACTCCATCCAAACACCACGCAGGCTGGTGTTCACAACTCTAAGTTTGGCACATGCTAGCATTTACGTTTTTTCTAGGCGCGGGCATGTTATCCTTCAATCAATCCTATCCAGATGTGACGCAGGCCAACGTCTATCTAGGTGCGTCTGCTGGTCTGGATATGTTCGTCTGGTACGTACGAGTGGGAGAGTCACTTGAGGGCTTTCGTCTGGGTCTAGGTATGTGGTCAGTCTCTGCAGCCTTCCTTTGTGGCTATTTTCCATGATGTCTTATGCTCTGTCGAGTGGTTGGTTCTTTGGTTTGAGTGTTTGTCCAGTTTGAGAGTGGCCGAGGTTAGAGTTTTTTTCATCATTATTTAATGTCTGGGCATTCTAGTGCGTCTCTGTTGTGGTTACGCTTTGAAGAGCCATGATTTGAGGATTTTCCTGAAGGCTAGGTGGTTTGTTGTATTCCGTATGTTCTTAGGTAGGTCATTCCAGGTTTTGGGTGCCTGGTGAGAGAAAGACGATCCTCCGGGTTTTTTTTCTGTCGTAGGGTTTGTATGTGTATATTAGTTCAAATGAACAGTTTCACATATAAATATAAAAACAAAAACTAACAACCTGTACATTCAGAGGTTAATCAATCAGAATATACATTTGAATTAAAATATAGAACACACCAAGTTAAAAGGAACCATACAAATGACATAACATACAAGTCAACCCATTTGGCCCTTCCCTAAATTGTCCTCAACAATTTTCCAAATGTTGTATAAGGCAATCATTCGAGCTATATTGCACACATACAATAAATCTAGAAAGTGTCCTCACCTAGACTGGACAATGAAGCAACAAAGCAACCTAGTAATGTCTCATAGGTCTTAACCAATTGATTAGAGCGAGTCAGTACGTGATGCACAGATTCTTCAACGCCCAACCGTAGACGGATACGACAGTTTTGTATCTGTTTCGGCACAAACCGTTGAGGACTTGTTACAGACAGGACTGAATTATGGTCAAGCCTCAACGTTAGATAAAAGCATCTTATTAAAAAACAGGACATTTACTCAGATATTGTTGAGGAGAAGTTAATTTATAATTCAGCTCATAATGCTTTTGGCATCTTTTTAAGCTTTCAAGATGTTTAACATGTTCAATCCATTCCCATGCCTTCACCGTTTTGTAAATTCTTCTTTCAGTTTAAAAAAAATCTAACGTCAAGTCAGAAGCCAATTCATTCTTAAAAAAAAAAAAAAGAAACAGGGTCATTTCGGTCAAGCAAATGCACTATAACTTGCCTTTATTTAAAGCAATCTTCTTCTCCAAGAGACTTCAGACCTTTATGATGACAAATCCAGTTCCATTTCAATACACTCGATAGGTACCGAGCAAGGAAAGACTAGAAGATTATAAAACATGCATAATGATTTAAAGTGCATGTGCTAAGTGTCTGGTAACCAGTGTAGCTGCTTAAGTGCTAATGAAGTTGAGACCCATCTGGGCATCTTTAACGCTGAATGGGCAGATGTAATTTGGAGTCATTAAAGGCCATGTCCAAGAGATTTAGGTAATCCTAGATGTATCGCCTAAAATCAGGCCTGAAAGAGACGGATGTGTTTGTTATCAGAATTTCCTCACGCTAATGGAAGAAATGGCAGGAATTTCCTAATTCCAGGTATTTGCCAAAGACAACAATTCATTACTTTTTTTATTTCCGTGACTCGTATCAGCTATCAAGAGTAACTGCAGGTTTCTGTGCTTCTTCAGTAGTGAGTGGACGGCGACCTAGTGAGAGACACAAGGATGATGTGATACATATGGTGCAGGCAGGCCCACTAGTGCAAATCTCAATATGTTATTATACACCCAGACAGTGATTTATTACATACCCGGAAAACATCATTTTCAGAGGTGGTATATTCGTCCAGGTATATCAAAATCCCGGTATCGTCAGCATACGTGTAAAAGAATAAGGATGAATTTCCATCGACTGGAGGTAGAAGTTAAATACGAAAAGTGACATTAAAGGGCCCTGTGGTTGCCCACATGTACATTAAGCAGATAATGACTCAAGATTGTCCATTATCCCAAATTGTGTTGAGTTGCCAGAACATATTTAAGTCAATTCAAAAGACATTCTGAATTATTGAAGTCTTAACCCGAATAAGGGAATACTCAACAGTATAGAAGGCAGCTGACAGATCTAATAGCACCAGCACTCCCACATCGCTGCAAGCTCCTGAAATCATCACCAATTGATATCACTAGTAATCCAGTGCTGAACCCAGGACAGCCATCTTGTATATCGTCAGCGATTGCAGCCTTTTCCACATGAGTCAATAATTGATGTGCTCTATTGATTACAATAACCTGCCTATCCAGACAAGTGTTGACATAAACTACAAATTAACAGGGTTGTCAAGAAAAAAACCCACCCCTGTTTTATTTTTGTACTTTTTTAAATAATGACAAGACCATTGTGTCTTTACCAGTTTCTGGTTCTCTGCCCTGAATATGTACGGTTTCAGAAAAGTTGTATGTGTTTGTTAATCAGTGGAAAGATTGGTTTTATAGCTTTTTCCAGATAGGTGTTCCTTGGGCAGCCTGCTGTATTGGCTTTTTTAAGTAATTCCAATTCAGGAGGAGCTTTTTCACCAACTTCTATATTTGTCACAAATGCAAACATTCTTCGATTTTGGGTCTGTGTGGTGAGGACAAATTAGTTATTGGATGGGTTAAGTTTGAGGTGGGCAGTCGACTTCCAGGACTCGATAATGGCTAGGTAATCATAGAGGTTGTATACTGTGCCAATCACCCCTGTGACAGTCTTACAGCACCTGAAATTGTCCTAGCGTAGGAGTGGCGTACTGTGACACCACTAGGGTGTCATCAGACCTTGGTCTGTGTATATAAAAGAGAAAGGGTTTGGAGGGTGTGTTGTTTCTGTGTTTCCTCTTCTCCCCGTCGGCAATCACACCATCGCAGGGGCCTGCAGTTCAGGGAAAGCGTGTCTATCAGTTCAGGAAAAAAACTGCAGAAGCGCAAAATAGCACCTGCAAGCGAGTCCTTGAAATCACGCAGCATTCAGAGCAGGAAGAGCTAGATGTCATTATCTGGGGTACAGCTGACCCCATTGTTACTGTCTAAGTGCATGAGCTCAGCGTCTGCCTGCCACAATGCACAAGTGGAGGACGTGGACTGGCTGTGCGCTCAGCTTGTGTGCGGCAGTGGAGAGATTTGCATTTCTTATAAAAACAGTTTTTTGTTCGGTTATTATGTAAGAGGAAAAGCATGGGCTTGTTGACCCAGCATCAGTGTGTTCAGATCTATGAGACGGCATAAGCAGAAAGTCTATGGGGTTCATTACAAGTTTCCTGGTATCTCGCTGGTCATTTTGGCGGGAAACTAGGAAACTGCCCCTGCGGTCTCCACCGCCAGGTCAGGCCTGCTGGTAGATCGGAATCCTCAACGGCAAACTCGGATTTCCCTGGTCCAGTAAAAATGATGGTGTTGGTGTAACCGTCAATTTTTCGCACATTTATCCGGACTGGGGAACCACAGCATATGCATGATGGATCTTGCGTGCCATGCACATTGAAGCTGAGGCACTGAAACCGCCACTGCTCATTCATTAGTGCGTGGAAAGACACAAAGCTTCCTGAGGCACACAGGGGTGGAATTACACACATAGGGGGCCATGGGAATGTTGTTCAATGTGTCACCATATTACAACCTTTCAGAAGCCGAAACCCTCAAAATAGGCTTTGGTCGGGTCCCCCACAAGAAAATGTGGTAAAAAGGACCACATTTGAAAGCAGATCTGCCCCTATAGAGAGAGCTAAGTAAAGCAAATAACGTACCGAGCATTTGTTAATGACGAGCAATAATGACCCCAAATTCCCAGGGAAGGAGAAACAAAACAAATCCAACCACCGGACATCGTATTTTTCCAAAGAGTTTGAATGATATGAAGCAAGAGTGGAACTGCGCCGCAGTCGAGTACTCAAGGCATCCTCCAAATATGTCCTGGGTTGTGGCACTGTAGTTATCAACATGATACCTCATCAAAAAATATAGAAGGTGCTTTCATATGCATTGAATGTCAGCCATGCATGGATCCTACATGACCCAATTATATCTCGTGTTTGCATTCAGCCTGCACCTGTGCCTTCCCCCTCTCCAAATAACAATGGTCTGCTTCCAGCAGAACGACATTAAGTGTCTCATTGATGGCAGCTGGTCCTCCGTGGTGTCGTGCCCCCCTGGCGCTCCGCCGTCCTGTCGACTGTGATGGGTTGTTCAACAATTCACTGATCCATCCGAGTGTGTTAAGTTATTTAGAAGTTTTATTTATTTATTTGTTAAAAGTGGCGGCCATAGTTTGAGAGCTGTGGAGCGCTGTACAGGATGTACACAGACAGCGTATGGACTGGAATTTTTTAACAGTAGCACAGTACTGTGAGTTACGGCCTCTACATTGGTCTGTATATCCATTGGGATTAGTCCATAGCCAGGTGTCATTGAAAAAGCCACATCTTGAGAGATTTGCAAAATTGGAGAGTTGTGGGAGCATTCCGTGCTGATACCGGGATCGACTTCCAAAAGGTGGGTGTGTGATCATACAAAGATTGTTTGTGGATCCCCTCTTAACAGGTGAGTTATGATCCAAGCCATTGGTCAATTTACTGCAGGAGAAGTGCTTGCCACCAGATGTGTGGAGATTAGCAGCCAGGTAAGCTGGTGTGCTACTCGCAACCACTTTCTGGATGATATATGCAGTCTTGAACAGTATCCCAGCGTGGGGTGGAAACAAATGCAGTTCACGTCAGACCAGGGTTATTTAGTCAAATATCCATGCACCTGTAATAAGTTGTGCTGCAGCATGGTGGGCTACTTTAAGTGAGCCAAGAGAGTGGCTTGGAGCCCCATCCGGATTGCCTTTCCCCTATTACTGTACAGGACCACATAAGCCTGCATTATGCTATGGATGTCCTGTGGCGAGGTGAAGGGGCTTGATTTGTCTAAGGGTGTAGATTAAGAGCCAGGGCATTTGGGGCTACTTGGCTCTGTGTTTCTGAAAGGACAGGCTGCTGTCAATGGTGAAGCCTAAGGATTTTGCTGAATCCAAGAGATGCAGGTCAAATAATTCTTGGCAGATATCATTGAGCCACTGTTGGGCAATTTGTTGTTTAGCCGGTGGACTGATGATGACGAATTTGGTCTTGGATGGGTTAAGTGTGAGGCAGCTGACATCTGGGACTGGATAAAGGCTAGGTAATCGCAGATACTTTATTCTGTGCCAATCCCCACTGGGGAGGTCTTACCACCCCTGATATTGTCCCTGAGGGTGTAATCAGTGCTTGGCCTGTACTTATAAAAGAAGGCAGCTTTGGAGGGTGTGTGTTTTTTTTCTGTTTTCCTTTCAATTCTACCTCTCGCACCTTCACAGGGGCCGGCAGTTCAGGGAAAGCGTGGCTCTGATGAAAGAGAGATAGACCGTCAGTTCACAAGAAAACTGCAAAAGCAGAAAATAGCACCTGCAAGAGGCTCCTCGCAATCACGCAGCCTTCAGAGCAGGAAGAGCCTTGTGTCATTATCTGGGGCATTGTTGACCCCATTGTTACTGTAAATACATAAGACCAGCGTCTGCCTGCTACAGTGCACAAGTGGAGAGCGTGGCGTGGCTATCTTAGTGCGCAGAATGTGTGTGGCAGTGGAGGGATTTGTGTTTCTTATAAAAACTGTTTGTTTGTTTGTTTTGGTTAGAATATTATGCAACAGGAAACACAGGAGCCTGTGCACCCAATACCATGACACCCAGTGTGTTCAGATTGTATGAGGGGGCATAAGCAGACTGTCTATGTATCAGCACTAGACCTATAACTTATCTATAAAGGTTACTGGGTGCTATAGTGAAGAGGAGGACCTCAACCACCACTACATATTCGTTATTGCTTGCAAAGTCACAAAAGCTACTGATGCACGCAGGGGGGGACCGATAACCTAAGGTGGACATGGAAATATTTTTTTTTAAAGTGTCCCCATATCACAATATGCGACCAAGCCCAAATTCTTAATATAGGTGCCCCTCAAGAAGATGTAGCCTAAAAAGGACCGAATAGTGCATTTGAAGCCACATTTGCCCAAGCATAGGGATGCAAAATGCAAACAATGTGCATAGAATGGTTCCATGTAATAATGGACGCGCAAAAATGTCTCCTGACAAAAAAGTCATCGTTTTTTGCAGAGACATGTATGGGGACATTATGTATGGGGACAATATTACCTGATATCCATAGAATTTGCTAATACTGAGGAATACTATACAAATACCCAAAACAAAGAAGAATAAGCAAACACAATCCAAACACTGGTCATCATTGGTTTACAAAGAGTTTGAATAACTTGCTCTAAATTGACCGTGGGCCCAGATCAATGATTATCTTCTCTTGAACATATAATTCAGACTTAAACTGAGGATTAACAAAAGAGCCAGGCTTTGATGGCTTTATGGAATACCAGAAGATTGTCTGTCAATGGAATCTGTAGAGGTAGAGCATTTCGGGGCCGAGGGCCAGCAACAGAAGATCTACGATCACCTATATGTGCAAATTGGGGTTTAGGGGTTTCAAGAAGGAACTGGTCTTGCCAGCATACAACACAAGATGGTGTGTAATGTTGAATTTTGTTATGAATGATCGGGGGACCACGTCTGCGTGAACAATTGAAAATGACAAGAAATTCGAGCTCTCGCTGGTAACCGATGCAAGATTTTGGGAGGCATAGTGAAGGAGCCATTTCTTTCATGAGAGATGAAATATCAAATGAATCACCTAATTCTGAGCTTTTTGAACTTGTTCAGTTTGATAATCAGGGCTGGCCAAGTATAAATTAAAATAATCAATCTTGGAGTTGATCAAGGAACCAACAACCAAAGGAAGAAGTTTTTATGCAAATAGGTTTTTAGCAGTTCATTTTTTTGGGCATCCAGATTGGGGTCATGTTTCCAGTAAAAACCTACATTCTTAACTTTAGAACAAAATATATGCCAAAAAATATATATATTGCAAAAAGGAAAGGAGCACAGAAAGTTGAAGTACAATTTAGTTGGCAAAGTGATACAATTAATACAGCCAAGTTTTAAATTCTGTATTTCCTCCCGGGGGTGGAGGGGAGTCCAGATCTTTGCTGCACAGAATGAAAAAGACTGCCCATTCGGGAGGCTTATGTTATTTGAGGAACAGTTACAAACAATGTATCCCGAGCATGAGTGAGTCCAGTCGCAGAGTATATTTAAAACATGTGTTTAAAAAAAGGTTGGAAATGACCTATAGATGGCCTTGTGTACGAACTTGTGAGATTCAACTCTGGAGGGAAAAGGTGATAGGATAATGTTGAGGTTGTTACCTCTAATATTTATGATTTTCTATTTTGTGTTCTGGTAAGTGTTATAACATCAGAATTGAATATGGATCTTTACATGATCACAGAGTGCGACCCAGCGCTTTTTTTTGGCGACTGGTCCCACTCGTGATCATAGTATATTCTTTATTACATTTATAAGAAGCGGCAGACTTCTAAATCAGTGTTTTATCTTCACAGTGAAGAATACACGAGAAGAATAAATACACAACACACTCATGAGAAAAACTGAAGGTCCAATCCAGACGTATGAGAACTTGATCTAGTATTTACATTGGTTCTATTAAGGTTAGTATAGCGCTAGTGGATTCTATATCCCTAAACGTGTTTGGATAAGGAAATAGAGATTAACTCATACATTTGTCTTTATATATTTATTTTGTAGACTAGAAGAGGAAGGTACTGATATCCTCACCTGAAGAAGTGCCGATAGTTGGCCCGAAACACATAGTGAAAACTCTAGAGGCTCACATTTATGAGCATGAGTGTAACATCAAATACAAGATATCAGCACTGAACAAGATTGAAGAATATTAGAAAAGAGTGGTCCAGAGAAATGAGCATTGAGCACTTACCTATGAGTTAATGAATTTGTCAACACATTGTGTTGTCTATGTAATTTGAAATTGATCAGATTTATGTGAAATTTTTTGTTATGTGAAACTTTGACATTGAACTCGAATGCATGATAAATGTCTCAATGTTTTTGTTAAATTGATTAGTTATGCAAAGTTACAATTTAACAATTTATGCATATAATTATAATTTTTTGTTACAAACAAATACAGAGTATATTCTTTCTTGAACTTTAAGAAATCACGTAATTTATTTACTGTATTGCTGATTTTTTATTCAGCAAAAAAGTGTGCTTGCGCTATGTCCTCCGTTTGATACGGATGACCATCACTTCTATTTTTGTTTTTGGCTTTAGTCTGGTAGCACAGACTTAGCTAATAGCACCTGAGAACTTATACAATATATGGAAACACAAGACACCTATGAATAAGTCAATATATAACAAGAGAGTGCACCTCCCCACCATACCTTCCACCAGCCTTCTATTCCCCGCCACAGATTATTTGTCCGGGAATGTCACAGATGTAAATTTGCCCACGCAATCTTTAACACATTCCAATGAGACAGTGGATCCCTCCTCGTCGTTATTATCTCGGATATCAAGAAACTGATCTTGATTGCTACCTCCGAATTATGCCGGTTATCTTGGAAGCCAGACTCTTTCAACATCATGCTATGTTTTGGCAAGGTTACCCAATTGATTTTAATCTGGCCAACCTGGTTATCAAACTGTGTTGAATATTTTATTGAATAATGTAACATTACTTTGTTCTCCCTGTGCAGAGCTTATTTCTCCTAGTAAATTAGCCACAGAATGTTCCTGTTTTGACCTTTATTTATTCATTATTATTTATTTGTATACTGTTCTATCAAAAAGCAGTTATTGGTACAACTCATCTTGAAAAGTTGGCATTCTGCATCAATGTTTCTGTTCCTCTGGTTTGATGGGTAGGCCCTATGGCTAATAGGTCAAGGATTCCTTAAAGTCCTTTAAAAACGAATTTGGCACATATATAAATACAACTTACCAGTCCAAAATCAAAGTTTAATTATTATGTAATCATCCTGTGTTGGCAATATAGGAAAGCCCTTTAAGGTTCGGTGAGGAACAACCTGGCACCTGCAGGTGCTGCTATCATAGTCCAGCCTGCCCCAATCACAACCCTGAAATGCATCCTGTGGCTGGTAGAGTAGTATTGAGTTTATCAGTACAAGCAATGTTGCTGCTACCATTTGCCTTGTGCAGCCTCAAATGCCTCAGTCACTCACTGCCACAGTCAGTCGCTGTAGATTTCACAAGTGAAAGCATAATTCTCACACATACATTAGCCACCAACATTTTAATCGGACCTGGAACCCCATGTGCTTACCCGTGACTTGTACATTCTGTAACCACGCACGCCTGACTTCTACATATCTGTAACTATGCCGCTATACTCACAGCGCCTGAGGCCTTCAGGTTTTCGTGTGCTCTGCAGGAGTAATGAATACAATAAATAAATAAAATACACTTGCCAAGTGCAGCCTGACGGGCCTCAGCATGTGCGAGTAGGGTGCCTATGCACAATTGTCACAGGTACATGCTGTTGCCAAGATTAGCTAATTGCAACCTCAGGAGCTGCAGAACATGCTTTCATGAATCAATACATTTCTCATCAACAAAGGAAGGTTCCTGCCTGTGCCACCCACCGCTCACCTCACACTTAGCAGCTGCCACCAGTATGTGCCAACAGAAAAAAGCAGATTCATCAAGAAATGCTTCCCAGTGCTCCCAATGCCATCCAATCGCTCCAAGTGCTCAATTTGAGTTCCATCCAGTTCCCCCACCCCCTCACTTGCCATCTCTGTCACCCAGTCTGGGATGCTTAAAACATGAAGTACATATTAGCAGCACCCACAGCCCCATGCCTACCACTCCACTCACATGTTTCTCCATGTTACTTTCTCAGGAAGCAGGTATGTGGTAAAGCACTCTCGGGACCTGCCCTGTGATGACAGGCGTGGAGTTCTGGAGCAGCAAAGAAAAAAGGGGGGTGGGTCCCTCAACGTGTGTCTTCAGCACATCTTCTGCTGCCAATAGGCACTACTCAAGGGATTGGGGAGCGAAAGGGGATGGGCTACTATAGAAACCGACGTGGATCTCAGAGACGCATCTCCTTCCTGCACACAAGGGTGCAGGCCACAGGGAACTGCTTGGCATTATACATGCCAGCCCACGGGCCTCAAGCCGCACTAGCCAGCTGTAGATGTATACATGCATAGACATTTGGGGATTTGCAACAGACTGCATTTGATGCATGTTTTCTATTAGAGAGTGCATTTGGTTCCTTGGCTCATTGGTTGCCCTCTCTGGAGCCATGTAATCAGAATTGTTGAACTGTTTCTGCACTCTCTGTGAAATTCATAGATTTCAGCAGGACCTTCAATAAGGTAACTATGGGTAACCTTGTAATTAACCTGTATTCTTGCGGTATTGCACCTGGACTGTTAAACATGATTCGAGCTTAACATTCTAATACATGGGTCCATGTCAGAACTGTCTTTAGTGCTGAATGTGCTTCTACAATTCAAACAGGATGTGGGCTTATCAAGGTCCTTGGTGGCCACACACCTGTTTAACTTATTTCTTCTTAGATCTGATTATATTGCCATAGTTGGAATGTCCCCCCTACATGTTCTGATTACCTTATAGCGATACTGTCTTACGTTAAATATATTCAAATATCGAACACTAAAACAAAAGGATCAGCTGTGTGATGACCAAGTGCAAGGCCTTTTCAACCTGACTCGAAAAAAATGTCCTGGTTTACAAGTGTGGCTAAATTTGAGACTGTCACAGAGATCTTGAATTTGCAGAAACAATTTGATACTATATTGAATTGGTGTCTGCTTATGTAAAATGGAGGAAAGTCAGGAAAAGGAGGGGAATGTGTGGCCTTTTCATAATCAATTACAGCTTTGGGTTCCATTAAAACAAATTTAAAAAACGGTTGTTTTCAGTGTATGAGGTTAAAATTATCTTTGAAGTGTTGTATGGGGCTATTCTTCGGAACAGTAGTGGTCATTAAACTGGAAAATCATAATTGATGCTTTGCGAAATAATTTGGAGGGTCATAAAATCTTCCCCTCTGCAAGCAATAACTAGCCTCGGTCTAGTTCCTTTGCTGGGAAAGCTAACGCCAGGCAGATTTAATCTGTCCAATCAGGTGGTTGGTTTGCCAAGTGATTCACTCTTGGGTTATGTCATTTCCACTTTTAGGAACAGGAGTGCCGCGGCAAAACTGGTATTTGAAAACATTATTATTGGCCATTGAGGATATTTAATTCACTGTCCCTTCAAAAGCATTCCATCAATCAGCCAATATACATTTATATCTCTGATTAAGTGAATCAATGAATTATGGCTTATTCGGAGGTATAGCAACATGTTTTGGGAAATCTAGCTTGCAATGGCAATATCCACGATTATTTCAATGATGATAAAAAAAGTCTTCCAAAAGCACATGAGTAATTTGTTATGTATGAAATTTGACACAACTGTGGCCCAGTGGTTAGGAACCAGTGAATTTAACCTAGGATTTCCAAATCTGTTGGCTATCGTGCCTGAGAATTGAATCATCAGGGTATGGCCTTTTTGGGTGCAGCTGCACAATCAGATATCGAAGGAAGTTCATTACCCTTTATTTGGACTGGAGAACACATGCAGCAGAATGTTTTGCAGGGGCACACAAGCTCAATATTCTGCAATTAAGTAAATATTTTTGATCAGTTTGTGGGTTTTGTGTTGTAAGATCAATAAGGCCCTTATTCACAGAGCGTTTTCCAATAGGGTATTTGGGTATAGGGTATAAAACGCTTCTGTGAATTAGGCCCTAAGTGAGATGGAAGTAAGTACAGTGATATGATACCGAGTATCTGCTGCGAACAATTGAGAAAGAACAATAAGCCATATGAGCCAAGCCACACATACCACAACGCCACCCAGTAGCCATCACTGGAAGTTCACTTCCAATTCAGAGCCACATGAGCAAAGCACTGTGGGTATGCACACTGACCCAAATGCAAGCCTGGTGTTTACTAACAATTGTTAATCTAGAGACTGTTTATTGCTGTCTCCTGCAATTATCTCTCCATATGGTATTCTTTGTTGGCGTGTATTTGTCTTGAGCAAATTCTCTGTAATGATTGCAAGTTCAAATCCTGTGGCTGAGCCAATTTATCCTATTATCCTTATTTAGTCAATAAATCGATCATCAATTATTATTATTATAATTACTATTTATATTATCATCATCATGTGGTTTTAAACTGTTTTTGAGGTTTCAATAAACTGCATCAAACTATGTGAACTAAACCATTGAACTAAAACTGAACTGAAATAAACTCTGCAACCCATGGTCCAGTGCAGAAGATGAAGGTCCAGAGGGAGGGTTTAAGCAGAGAGTTGGTGGAATGCAATATGGAAGCTAATGGGCTGTAGGGCGAGGGTGCTAAAGATTGAGTCATCTACGGTGCCCGGTTCCTTGCTTGGACACTGGTCTGTGTATTCCCGCCTACTTATCAAGTGTCAAGAGGAAGTGGGCTTTTGTAGAAGGTCATGTTTCAATGCTTTCCTGAGGAGTCTGATGTTCGGATGATGCTTTAAAGTTGGGTACCTAGGTTGGGACCTGACTGGGTGTTCCAGCGTGTTTCACAGTTTCTTACTGGAGACCTCCTTGTTTTTCTACTGTATGTTTCACATCTCACCGGTGCCTCAATCATGGTGGCTATAGCTTAGGGCTTTTGCTGATCGGTAACAGTACGTCAATTTCAGAAGGGCATTGTGGTCTTGTCACCAAATCATGGAGTACACAACTTTGTTAGCTATTCTTTGCTAGCGATTCAGGATTGGAGGGATTTTGAGACCTTGGCCCTCATTCCGAGTTGGGCGGAAAGGGATACCGGGCACCGGTAAGGAGACCGGTGCCGGTAATCCCTTACCGCCCTACTATGAGGTCCCTTAGCGGGTCCCTTCCTTAACGCCTGGTCTGACCTGGTGTTAAGGACGGGACCCGTTAAGGGACCTGGGCGCAAATAACGGGCTTGGCATACGCCGGTCCGTTATTTGCACCCTCCCCATTCCCATTGAGCCCTATGGGGGCTCAAATGGGAATGGGGAATGGTTTGGTAAATGGGGACTTAATGATCCCTCCAAGGTCGGAATGGACCGGTAAGTTCCCATTGAACTAAATGGGAGTCGGTGCCGGTATGGGAGGCAGTCATCGCACAAATAGTGTCATGACTACCACCATAATCAGAATGAGGGCCCTTGTGTTGCCTGGTTTTGTTGCATTGGTTTGAAGCGCATTGCATCTACATTTTTGCATTCTCTGGACATTCATGCACACACGTTGAGGAAGTCATTCTTGAAATGTGTCCGATGTGAGGATGGTGCAGTTCTTCTCTGCTGAATTCTCTGTAGATCTGGGCTCCCCTTAACGGGCATCCTAAGGAAACATGCTAATGAAACGGGTGGTGTTAGTTACCAAGTGTCTCTGCGCCAATCTTTTGTCCATGTTAGTCATAATTCTCTTCCAAAAACTAGCCACTCTCAGCATTAGGTGGGGGAAGACCGTAACACCTGCCGGTCTGAAAATGTGTGCAAGAAATGAAAGGGTGACCCCTCACTGTGTTCAGTCATTCAAAAAATGAATCTGTTGCTTGTTAGTTTGACTCGAAGTGCTTATTTACTCAAATAACGTGCTATGAGAAGGTTACATCAGACATGTCAGATGCATACTTGTGCAATCATAATCGTAATTGAATGACTTATCACAGGCATTAAGTGGACAGTTTTGAGGGGTCACCTTTTCATTTCTTGTCTGTATAGGCATGTTTACTGTATCCCACTTGTGTGATCTGAATAATAAATACATATTCAACAACAAAATACAATAAACAACGGTTTGGGGCTGTGCTACTTTGGTATGGACCACAATTTGGCAGCTCTCTTCTTCATTCTCTGGGGGAGAGGGGTACTTGTTACACCTCTAGAAAGCCCTTCTAGACATCAGTGTGATATTACAGTAACATAATCTTGAGACCTGGTGCTGCTTGGTCTCAGTTACTTAATTTGAGTCACTATGTGGCTGCTCTTATCTGCCATCTCTAGTGTTTCAGCCTCTTCCAGGGGGGTCCTTCTAGATATTGCTCCAATGTCCCGGGAGGATAGCTCAGTGGCTGCGTGCGCGCCTTGGAAGCAAGACAACACAAAGCAACACAGGTTCGATCCCCGGGTCCCCGCTTAAAAACCTCTGGGTTTTTAAGCGCATTATAAATACGCAACTAAGACACAAAAAAAACAATTACGCAACCAAAAACATAAAACTATTTCTGTAACAGTGCCTCGATGACTGCGAGCTGTGTAAGCACTTTAAAAAATGTAAAAAAATTAAATTAAAATAAATAATATCTAAAGACCCGGTGCTACATGTTCATGATTTCTTGCTTGGAGCCACAGTGTGCATTCTCTTCTGCATTTTATGAGGTTCGGGCACTACAATATCCTAGTCCCGATGTTGCATGGCATGCTTCCTCAGCCTGAGCCAGTGTGTCTGTTCTCACTTGCATTCTCTGGATCTCCAGGCCCTCATTCTATGGGAGTGCTTCTAGGCGTGTGTTGTATTTCCCAGTCGTGAGATCAGAAGACCACTGTTCATTGTTGTGGTGCCTCGGTTTGAGCCACAGTGTGTCTGTTACCTTCTGCATTCTCTGGAGCTTCTGGCTCTCATTCTATGGGAGTGCTTCTAGATGTCATTTCCATATCCTAGATGAGGGGTCTGACGACTCAGTGTGGTGTTGTCACGCTTGCTCGGTTTGCGGAACAGGGCAGCTGTTCCCTTCTGTATTCTCTGGAGTTTCAGGCTCTAATTCTATGGGAGTGCTTCTAGATGTTCTTTCCAAATCCTAGTCGAGCGATCTCAAGTCCGGGTGTTGAATGGCCACGCCCCTTTGGTTTGAGCCACAGTACATCTGTTCACTCATGCATTCTTTGGAGCTTCAGTTGTCTATGTGCTTTCCATATCCCAGTTGAGGGATCTGAAGACGCGGGTTAATGAGGTCATGCTTGCTCGGTTTGAGGCACAGTGCAGCAGTTCCCTTCTTCATTATCTGGAGCTTCAGGTCTTATGTCTATGTTCTTTCCATATCCTAGATGAGGGATCTGACGACTTGGTGTGGTGATGTCGCACTTGCTCGGTTTGTGGCACAGTACAGATGTTCCTTTCTGCATTCTCTGGAGTCTCAGGCCCTCATTCTATGTGAGTGTTTCTAGATGTTATTTCCATATCCTAGATGAGTGGTCTGAGACTCAGTGTGGTGTTGTCACGCCTGCTCGGTTTGCGGCACAGGGCAGCTGTTCCCTTCTGCATTATCTGGAGCTTCAGGCTCTAATTCTATGGGAGTGCTTCTAGATGTTCATTCCAAATCCTAGCCGATGGATCTCAAGTCCTGGTGTTGCATGGCCATGCCCCTTTGGTTTGAGCCACAGTACATCTGTTCTCTCATACATTCTTTGGAGCTTCAGTTCCTTTTCCTGCGTTTTTTCCATATCCCAGTTGAGTGATCTGAAGACCCGGGGTAATGAGGTCATGCTTGCTCGGTTTGAGGCACAGTGCAGCAGTTCCCTTCTTCATTATCTGGAGCTTCAGGTCTTATGTCTATGTTCTTTCCATATCCTAGATGAGGGATCTGACGACTTGGTGTGGTGATGTCGCACTTGCTCGGTTTGTGGCACAGTACAGATGTTCCTTTCTGCATTCTCTGGAGTCTCAGGCCCTCATTCTATGTGAGGGTTTCTAGATGTTATTTCCATATCCTAGATGAGTGGTCTGACGACTCAGTGTGGTGTTGTCACGCTTGCTCGGTTTGCGGCACAGGGCAGCTGTTCCCTTCTGCATTATCTGGAGCTTCAGGCTCTAATTCTATGGGAGTGCTTCTAGATGTTCTTTCCAAATCCTAGTCGATGGATCTCAAGTCCTGGTGTTGCATGGCCATGCCCCTTTGGTTTGAGCCACAGTACATCTGTTCTCTCATACATTCTTTGGAGCTTCAGTTCCTTTTCCTGCGTTTTTTCCATATCCCAGTTGAGTGATCTGAAGACCCGGGGTAATGAGGTCATGCTTGCTCGGATTGAGGCACAGTGCAGCTCTTCCCTTCCGCATTCTCAGGAGCTTCAGGCCCTATACCTATGTTCTTACCATATCCCAGTTGAGGGTTCTGACGACCCAGTGTGATGAGGTCGCGCATGCTTGGTTTGTGGTACAGTGCAGCAGTACGCTTTTCCATTCTCTGGAGCTTCAGGTCTTATGTCTATATTCTTTCCATATCCTAGTTGAGGGGTCTGATGACCCAGTGTGGTGTTGTCACGCCTATCTCGGTTTGAGGCACAGTGCTGCTGTTCCCTTCTGCATGCTCTGTAAACTTCAGGCTCTCATTCTATGGGAGTGCTTCTAGATGTTCCTTCGAAATCCTAGTCCAGGGATCTCAAGTCCTGGTGTTGCATGGCCATGCCCCTTCAGTTTGAGCTAAAGTCTATCTGTTCTCTCATGCATTCTTTGGAGCTTCAGTTCCTTTGTCTATGTTCTTTTAATAGCCCTGTTGATGGATCTGAAGACCCGGGGTGATGAGGTTGCGCCTGCTCGGTTTTAGGCACAGTGCAGCTGTTCGTTTCTGCATTCTCTGGAGGTCAGGACCTATGTCTATGTTCTTTCCATATCCCAGTTGAGGGATATGAAGACCCGGTGTGGTGAGGTTGTGCTTGCTCAGTCTGAGGCACAGTGCAGCAGTTCCCTTCTGCATTCTCTGGAGCTTCAGAACCCTACATCTATGTACTTTCCATATCCCAGTTGATGGATCTGAAGACCCGGTGTGATGAGGTCGCACTTGCTCGAATTGAGGCACAGTGCAGCTGTTCCCTTCTGGATTCTCTGGAGCTTCAGAACCTTATGTCTATGTTCTTCTTTCCATATCCCAGTTGAGGGATATGAAGACCCGGTATGGTGAGGTTGTGCTTGCTCAGTCTGAGGCACAGTGCAGCTGTTCCCTTCTGGATTCTCTGGAGCTTCAGAACCTTATGTCTATGTTCTTCTTTCCATATCCCAGTTGATGGATCTGAAGGCCCGGTGTGGTGAGGTTGTGCTTGCTCAGTCTGAGGCACAGTGCAGCAGTTCCCTTCTGCATTCTCAGGAGCTTCAGGCCCTGTGTCTATGTCCCTTCCATATCCCAGTTGAGGGATACGATGACCCGGGGTGATGAGGTCATAGTTGCTCGGTTTGAGGCACAATGCAGCTATTCCCTTCTGTATTTTTTGGAGCTTCAGGCTCTGTGTCTATGTCCCTTCCATATCCCAGCTGAGGGATCTGAAGACCCAGTGTGAGGTGGTCGCACTTCCTCTGTTTGGGGCACAGTGAATTTTTTCGAGTGTCAGGTGCCCCTTGTAGGGGAGTGCTTGTCGACCCGACGTTGCATTGTTGCACTTCCTCATTTGAGGCACTGTGCCACTGCTCTTTTCTGGAATCTCTGGAGTTCTAGGCTTTCCTTCTGGCAGGATCTGTCTAGACTTTGCTATGAAATTCCTGTCAAGGGACTGCGAGACATTGTCTGGCATGCTCGCGATTCCACACTCTGAGCCACATTGGGTCTGCTGTCTTCTGCATTCTCTGCCATTTCAGGAACTCTTTCCAGGAGAGTCCTGCTAGACATAGTTGCTATCGCAGAGTCAAGTGAGGCTTTTTGGCGAGGAGAGCACAAGACTGTAGTGTGGGGAGAATCCTCCGACGTCGACGGAGCTGGTAGTTCTTAGCTTTTGTGACTGCATTCAATTGAGGGGGAAGACTGGAGTGAAAGAGTCTAGTCTTCCTACAGTTTGTGAGGGTACCTTGGTTATGAGGCCATATGAAAGGAGGCATGGTACCTGACCTTGCTCCTGGCAAGGTGCGCTCAGTCAAAGACCTATTTAGACACAAGTAGCCCTCAGTCACCCGAAAGAATGTTCGCTAGTGGCAAGACCGTATGTTAGGTCGGATGTCCAATGCCCTTTCCAGTTGTAGGGTGAAATGAGTATCAGATATGTTTGGGGTGTAAACCCATAGGTAGGTACGCTAAGCTGTCCACTAATGATATATGGTAAGCTGAGGTATTCCCCTTGCCTCTATTAAGAATAATACTCCTAGGGGGTAGCACAAGTCGACAGCACAATCATAGCAAATACACTTATGGAAATGAGTATTGCCTGCTTGAATGTGGAAGTGCCACTGTATGATTAGTGCCAGGGTCCGAGGAACACCTGGGTGTGCAGGAAGGAGAAGTGTCTTCTCAATCCTGTGCTCGCCCGAGCCTTTACGGACCAGTTGGCACTAGCCCGTAAAGAAGAGGATTCACTGTGGCATATGAGGCTCACAGGCCTAGCAGGAATGAGGCCATGCATTGGTCTCATCCACGCTGGTGCACGGGTCTTTTCCGCATTCATGTATGTTGGTCATGAAAGCCATGTAACTGTCAGGTGACCACTCTGAAACACTTGTGTACGAGCACAATATAAATAAAATATCAAATCATATCATATGCCCAATATCCCGCTCAAGAAGGTAACATAAGAGTTCTGCAAGACAATATTTGGGGTCTACTGACTGTGTTTTAGCGAAAGTGGGTCAACCGTTAAGATAGATTGACTGACAATGTATTACTTCTGACTATATGAATGGCTGACATCAAGGCTGACTTCAAGATGCAGGAATATAACAAAGTTGCTATGCCTGGTCATGCCTTGCTATGTCATTGTATGGCTTGCTATATGTGGCTTCTCAATTGATTGCACCCCTCAGTAACCTGCTCGCCATCCTACTTTGCACCACGTGCTCCACACATCGAATAGCCACTCACACTGCAGCTAACACTGGGTACTACCCGCACCCCTCCACACACAAACACTAAACTCCATACCTCTCCCACCAGCTTGACAAACTTGGCCATCATGCAACCATCCAGCTTGTTAGTAGACTTATCAGAATACCTCAACTTTTGGTAGCGAAAATGACATGACCAAAAACCAAAATATGGGTGGGGCTTGTGCAGACAACACCTTTCTAACTGAGGTGCCTCTGTCCAGCAGAATCATCACTATACAATCTGGCAGCTGATTACGAAGTCCAAAGGCTTGAGAAAACACGCCCCCTATCTGAAATGCCAAGCAATGCAGGAAAACAGCTCAGAGGGTCCAGGATGTGCTGCAGAGATGTCTGTTTCATTGTTGAACTTTCCTTGTATATGTATGCCTTTGCTAAAAACTGATGTCATGCATTTGGGTTGTGTTGTGGCCTTTATGGTGGCATTGCATCCATCAGAGCCAATAAGATAAGCCGGGGACACAAGCACGTTCTGACTGCAACCTGCAGCCACAGGCCTGACTCAGACTTTCATCCTTCCGATGTTGATACATCAAGTACTGGAAAAGTAGATGAGAGTATTATCTACCATTGCAGCGGAGGGAAGCGTGAGAGATCTAGCATGAAATATTATGTTAAAAAGGCAATAGTGATATTTTTCCAGAGTCCTGTGACTAACCATAATGAAGAGGAATTATGAGCTTCTCAATGCTATTTTAAGGGCTGAAAACTGCAATTGGGCATGGGCACCCTTAGGTGCTACTTATCAGCATTTTACATGCCACCTGAAGATGAGGCCACATCTTCCATGGTATGCACTAGTGACATGTGGCTTTGTTTCGTTTTCTCATTTTGCCCTGTGTTTTTTGTGATCCCATCTCTGTGAAACCTGTAAATAGCCTTTTCCTAATCCCACCTCCCCACACTCCCCCTGCCCACCGAATTGACCTCTGATTGGTCTGTGGGACCCCCACATGACCAGAACATCTCGTAATCCCCGGAGTACCTTTCTCTGTGCTCACAGTCCAACTGCCTCCATTTACACATCAGCTGAAGAAGAGGTTGCATCTACCTTGGTCAGCTCATATTGCCCCCTGTTGTTGTGATCTCTTCTCTGTCTACCTTGTACCCAGTGTTCTCCAAATCCCGCTTCTCCCCACTCCTACCTGTCTGCCCGTGGTCAGTGGGACCCCCACGTAACTGGGACATCTCCACTTCAGAGCCCCTCCCAGGGCAGCCTTGCCCGGGCAGCTGACTAATGGCAATAGGCAAAGGTCCGTCCCTAGGGCACCTGCACTACATGTTTGCCCTGTTCACCCTGGGTGCACTGCAAAGGCATTCTACTGCAACAAGCAGGTAAGGTGGCAGGATTTAGAAGAACAGCTAGCATTGTATTTCTGAAATCAAGCCACTTCATTAAGACAACAAAAATAACATCACTGTGCTGTTATTTTATTGTGTCCAGGTGATCTCTATAGTTTGCCATTACTTTAAAACGTGCTGCACTCAGAAGTTAGCCATTTGTTTGAATCTCAGTGACCCCTATAGTTTGCCATTGCTTTAAAACTGTCTGCGCTCTTGAGGTAGCCATGTTGTTGAATCCAAGGTTATCTATATAGTGTGCCACTGCTTTAAAATGTGCTGCGCCCTTCAGTTAGTCATTTTGTTAACTCCAGGTGATCTCTAAAGTTTTCCACTGCTTTAATACCTTCTTGCTGTTTCTTGAGGTAGCCATTTTGTTGAAACCAGGTGAATTCTCAAGCTTGTCACTACTTTAGAACTTGATGCACTCTAACGTTAGCCATCTTGTTGAATCCAGATGAGCTCTGAAGTTTGCCACTACCTTTGATCATCCTGTCCTCTATATCTAGCCATTGTGGTAAATCCAGGTACCATCTTTTTTAACTTATCTGTGAATTTGAATACAGCTTTTGCTTTGAATCTAGCTGGATATTTGAGTTAACCATTTCTTTTTAATTTAGAAAGACTTTTGAGTTGGCTACTGTTTTTGAATTCAACTGTGCATTAGAATGTGGCTTTTGTTTTGTATTTAGCTGGATGTTTGAGTCTTCCACTACTATACATTTTAGCTGTACACTAGACCATGGCCTATGCTTTGAATTCTGGATATCCGAGATAAGCACTGCTTTTAATCGTAGTGAGACATTTGTGTTAGCCAGTACTTTAAATTTACCTGGACATTTGAGCTAGCCCCTACCTTTAATTTAGCAAGGCATTTTGAGTTAGCCACTATTTTTAATTTTAGCCATGCATTAGACTGTAGCTCCTGTTTTGAATTTCTGCTGGATATTTGCATCCACTGGATATCTGAGCTAGCCATTGCTTTACATTTCTGGACATGTGAACAAGCCGCTGCTTTTTAATTTACAGAGATATTTGAGTTAGCTACTGGTTTTAACTTTTATTGCACATTGCAATATATGTATGTATTTATGTTGATATAGCTTACATTCTTAAGGTATCTAGATATTTAAGTTAGCCACTGTCTTGATTCTGGCTGAACATTAGAACACACTCTCGTGTCTGAATTAAATACAGGTTGAATATAGCCACTGTTTGACTGTAGCATGATGTTACCTGCCTCTCTGCTACATCAAAACTAGCTGCATCCTGAGCATAACCCCCCTTATATTCTAGTTGTGCTACACCATACCTATTGTTCACTTTGATAGTGCTGATAGTGTGACAGTATCACCACTCTTCCTTGGTAGCCACCAGGACATACACAGCAGTCTCTACATCATGCTAACTCACTCACAGACCAGAGGGGCACTTTGGCACACCGGAAGATCGCCCAACCTTCCTGCCCGCTCCCTTCCCCTGCACTCAACACACATTCTGCTATCTGGGAGAACAGTCCCCGGAACACCACTCCATCCACCCCACCTCTCAACCCTCCCATCCTGTCCTCTCCCACACCTGTGCAAAGCAGACTCCCTACCAACTCAGCCTACCCATCCTTAAGTGCTGCTCGGGCATCCCCCGCCAACCCTCATACACACACGCCACAGGCACCCAAGGACCCCCACAAATACAGAACCCTCAATAGCCAGACCACCTAATTTCTACACACCTCACCATATCTGCACCCAACATCCTGTGCCACACAGCTCACCCACACTGTTATGACATCCCCATCTCTCTCAACCCAGTGAAGTCTGTCTTCAACACCCCTGACATAAACACCCCTCAGCCACCTCAACACCCCTGCACTCATCTCAAATCCACTCGCAAGCACCCTCTCTCACAGATCCCAGTCACCACCCTACACCCTCGCCAGCACCCTCACCCTCCTCTGGCACCTCACCTGCAGCTCCTTTGCACCCTCTCCCTCCTCTTCTACCACACATGATGCCCCCCGCAAAGTCCCATATATCACACTGTTTCCACAGGACCGTACAAAAGCTCAGAGCCTCCACCCTCCATCACAACAGGAGAGACAATCGGCCTCCTGCAAACAAATATTAATTTCTCCCCTTCTCCCTCTCCCTCAGCCCCTCTACGCCCCCTACAGTCACCTTTACTGACATCTCCACCTCCCCCACCCCCTACTTTTACAGGCACAACCATATGAGGCAACCCCTAGGGGATCCCCTTCACTACCATGCCCATTCAACCCCATCAGCCCTCTTCCCCTTGCATCTCCAGGGGCCAACAACAATCTCCACCTTTCCTTCTTACTCTCATGCATTCTTATCAATGACTGATCTGTTGCCAAATACAGACACAACATACACAACTAAATTTCCTCTGAAAGCCCAGACATCCTGTTTATCACAGACATCTGGTTCTCCGGAGACTTCCGACCCATTGCTCAGGAGACATTTCCCCTGACTACATACATATCACTCACAAACGACCTATCGGAGCAGGTGGGATTGCCATCCTCCATAAACCTCACCTATCGATCTCGCACTCCTAGGCACAGTCATGCAACGCAGACTGAGTATTGCTCCTAGTGAAATTCCTCATCACCCCCTGTTTCTCATCTACAGACCCGCCGGCTATAACCGACACTTAGCTTTGCTTACACCCTAAGTGAATCCCTAGGGGCCATCCTGGTCTCTCACCCCTACCTCAACCTGCTTGGAGACCTCAACATATGGCTCAATGCCCCAGACAACCCCATAACATGACCACTCCTGGACAACCTGGAAGCCCTCAGCATGACTCAGCAGGTCACAGGTGCCACGGACACTGCAGAACAAACCATTGATGCACTTTTAGGCTACACCAACCTTATCTCCTTGCCCGCTCGTATGGATGGACCATGCAGCCATTCCATTCTCTCTCCTGTCACCCACCCCCACTCCACGCATGGCTAACACTGGACCATCCAACCGCGTCCCATTATGGAATTAAGTCATAGTAACCCTGGACCTGGCTGACTCCCTGCTCTCCTCCCTCCCAACTTATCAGCCAAAGGAAGACTACCCTCTATCAGTCATTTCGACCTATGGCTCTCCAATACCCTCCTAACTCTCATCCCCTGAACCTCAAATAAACAAGGCCTCTCACGCAAATGGTTCACCCCTCTCCTCAAATCCCTCAAAGCACTCAACCATTCCCTTGAACACAGATGGCAGGCCGACCCATCTCCCCATAACAGAACAGCCTAGCCCCTTCATCCATATATACAAAGCCGAAATCTGGAAGGCCAAAAAAACATTTTACGGAATTATGATCTCTAACACCCATAACAGCAGCAAGGAACTCCACACGATCATTCCTGATTTGATGGCCCTTCTTGTATCCCCTCCACACAGCTCCCAATATCTCTGTGTTGCCCTATCAGGCACATTTCCGCATCACAGCACTAGAAAGAACCTGCACCATCACCACGGAACTAGCAGCACTCCCAACATCGCTACATAGACCCCGCATTAACCCTTTACCCTCTCACCTTGCTCCTTATCTTCTCATGTTTCCCTCTGATCTCTACAATGGGGTCCCACTAGTGGGGTGGCTTACTATAAACAGTAGTTCCAGACATGACAGCTCACTGTCCCTGATACTGAGGGCGGGAGCTATCTTCAGGTTGACATAGTTGCATATTTATTTATTTATGTATGTTCACATTTGTTAAGCGCACTTAGCCCGGAGGCATCTTGGCGCTGGTTATAGAAGCGTGGGCGTCACAAGTTTTCTTATGTTGCTTTCGGTTACAATCTTACAATAGTTTACAATGGATATGAAATATGAAAGTTCGTGAGGTTTCTCCTTTGTTAACCTCTGCAGCCAGGCCCCATATGGGACTGTTTGAAGTATCCTCTATTGGTATGTTAATTGCTACCAATGTGATTCAAGCGCAATAACACTACATTTCATAGAAAGTGTCAAGGCACCTTAAAAGCAGAATGGGGGAGGGCATGGGGAGGGCGTGAAAGAAACCTTGCAACCATATGCAGGATAACAATTGCACAAAGCAGATGAAATGGGCTTGTTGGTGGTTGAAACCAGTTCTCGTGCCTGAATTCCAATTATAAGGGGAAATAGCAGCGCTTCAATGACTAAATGCAAAATCACATATTTCTAAGGCACTCCTTAATAAATATTGTCATGTTCAGCTAATATTGAAAGTGATGATCTGGGCGATGAGGCAATTGGCCAGGATCACATACTATAGACAAATGTGGAGCTGGGTGTGGGGTTTGGGGCTCTCGGTTCTACAGCTGGCAGTTTATCTGGCTACCACCACCAGCGCCCCCTTGATTGAGTCGTGATATGTTTATGCAGTCGAAATTCCTGTTCTGCTAACACAGATGCTCGTATGGAGGGCAGGGGCGTGGGGACAAGGGGTGGGCAGATTCCATGGCTTACGATCCCCAGTACCGGTCCAAGCCCCCATACAAGGCAACCCCTGTGCCTAAAATGCGGTGCAATGAACTGGTCCCCTGGTGAGACCGGGAGAGCCCTGGGTTTTAAAGCGCTTGCGCCAATGCTTCCCCCAGTCGCTTCCCGCCATCCCTAGCCGCACTCTCATCACATGGGGGGAGGAGGGAAGGGCAGTTGCCCCGGAAAAGCGCAGCGTCCATCTAGCTTCTTAAAATAAGCAGCAAGCACATTAACGAGCCTGCAGGTCCTGCAGGTCCACAGGTTGATGGGCGTGGGGTGGGGGGGCTCGCACTCCCATGGGGGCTGTCGATGTGGCAGCTTGTAACACCTCCCCGAGCTCCCTGCCCATAATGTGCATCTGAAGCTATGTGTTACA
Organism: Ambystoma mexicanum; assembly: GCF_040938575.1. Classification (NCBI taxonomy): domain Eukaryota; kingdom Metazoa; phylum Chordata; class Amphibia; order Caudata; family Ambystomatidae; genus Ambystoma; species Ambystoma mexicanum. The sequence goes on from NC_090926.1 coordinate 1,185,235,542, forward strand.
CTTGCCCAGCCCCCCCCTCCCTGCTCTCCCTCCTTTACCTGATGGAAGCACCTCCTCCCTCCATTCAATGCCTCATTCAATTCACTTCGCTCCAGAATGATTGTGTCCTTCCCTCAGTTGAGCATTACATGTGGGTTATCGTATGTCCCTGTCTATGCGTCTGTCTGTCTATTTATCCATCTATCTATCTTAATACTCTATCCACCAGTCAGTCTATCTATCTATCTATCTATCTATCTATCTATCTATCTATCTATCTATCTATCTACTATCTATCTAGCTATCTATCCATCTATGTATCTTAATACTCTATCTATCTATCTATCTATCTATCTATCTATCTATCTATCTATCTATCTATCTATCTATCTATCTATCTAATATATCTATCTATCTATCTATCTATCTATCTATCTATCTATCTATCTATCTATCTATCTATCTATCTATCTATCTATCTATCTAATATATCTATCTTTCTGTCTGTCTATCTAATTATCTATCTATCGATCTATCTTAGAATTATATCTATCTATCTATCTATCTATCTATCTATCTATCTATCTATCTATCTATCTATCTATCTATCTATCCATCCTATAAATATATCAATCTCTATTTATCCATCCTAGAATCTATCTATCTATGAATTATATCTATCTATCTATCTATCTATCTATCTATCTATCTGTCTGTCTGTCTGTCTGTCTGTCTGTCTGCCTGTCTATCTATTCATCCCATCTATCCGCCTGGCTCTTTGTCTATCTATCTATATCTATCCATCCTAGAATTCAATCTATCTACCCTTCAAATTGATCTATCTATCTATCTATCTATCTATCTATCTATCTATCTATCTATCTATCTATCTATCTATCTATCTGTCTGTCTGTCTGTCTGTCTGTCTGTCTGTCTGTCTATCTATTCATCCCATCTATCCGCCTGGCTCTTTGTCTATCTATCTATATCTATCCATCCTAGAATTCAATCTATCTACCCTTCAAATTGATCTATCTATCTATCTATCTATCTATCTATCTATCTATCTATCTATCTATCGATCTATCTATTTTTTGATCTGTCTTTCTGTCGATAGATCTATCCATGTCTGCCTGTCTTTCTGTGGCGTCCTGTCTGTTATAGAAATCTATCTATCTGTTGCTCTGCCTCTTGGTGCATGTATAACTGTCTTTCTATCTCTGCAGCTATCTATAATTTCAGTTCTCTCTTTCTCTCTCTCTCTCTCTCTCTCTCTCTCTCTTCCTCTGCAGATCTATCCCTCTATCTCCAGCCACCCATCCTTCTTTCTATATTAGCCTAGAAATCCCCCTCGCTTCTTCCAATGCCGATTATCGCCCCTGTCTCCATTACACGTCCTTGGCACCTCTCTCGACTGCCCCCATGCCGCCATGCCTTCCCCTGCGCCGGCATCTTTCTATCCAGTCCGTCTCCGTTCCCCCAGCCTAAACCTGCATCTTACCCTCTTCCCGCGCCAGTAATGTTTACTGCCTTCATTGTTATGTCCTGCTGCCCGTCTTCCTGCCGCCCGCTCCCCCTCTCTCTCTATCCATCGCTACGCCCCTGCTCTTCAACCTCTCCTCCCATTTATCTCTCATTCCATCAGCACCTCTTTCTCTCTCCCCTCTTCTTGCTCGCTGTCTCTCCTTTTGCCTCTGCACATCTGTTAAGCCACATCTTATCGCTCCATCGATCTCACCTTACCTATTTCAGTTACCTCTTTCCTCTCCCAACATATCCCTCGCCTGTCACTTTCGCCCTCGCGCCCCCTAAGCCCCCTCTCTCCCTCTCATCCCCTTTTTCGCCCTGTTTCCATCATTAATTCCACTTTACGTCCGAAAGTCCGCCCCCCATCCTCTGCCCTTCCCACATGGCATAGCTGCCCCCGCCGCTAATCGATTTAATTATGCTGCCCTTCCTTGTCGTTAAGCTTCCCTCTGGTCTGTTTCTCTACATGCGTGTTCGTTCCCCTCTGTCCCCCACTGGCCGTGCAGAACGCGGAAAGACACTGGTCGCCTGCTATCGTATGGTAATAGTGTGCTATGGGTGCCCCACTTTTCTAATAACTGACCGTGTGTCGCATCTCATAAAGCAGCAGGTGCACACACATACCGTTCTACCTCTCGCTCGGTCTCTCACACAGACACCTGCACACTATGCCTTCCCTGTGTGATGCTGCACGCCCCCCGCTGCAGACACAGGTGCTTCTATGCATGGGCACAACAAAAGGTACTCTGGTATGCATGCATAAAAACATTAAAACACAAGTATGATTATTTTGCATTTTGTCTGCGCCCCTTGTCAATTTCACCGAGTCCCGTCAATTTCACCGAGTCCCGTCAATTTCACCGAGTCCCGTCTGCCCAGTATCCTAGACTCGGGATATTTCGGAGATTCCAATAAGTGAGTAGGGCTGAGGCTGCCAGCCAGGCTACTTACTGACTCTTCCCCAGCCCTCCTCGCCTTCTCAGAGCCACGTGCGTGAGAGGAATGCCCCTGTTTCCCCGTAGGCCAGCTCACCCCCGTGTATAATAAGTGTCAATGCCAGGGAAAACAGTACCCACATACTAAGTAAAGACCGAACGGTTCGCGAACTCACGATTTTCTCGGAGGTGCCGGCGCGGGTGCCATTGAGGCCCACCAGGGAAGGTAACGTCTGTGACATCCAGTTGGTGACCATTGCCATGGTACTAAGCACAGCCCCAATCTTGAGCAGCGGCACCGTCATGACGTCCCCTGCTTCATCCCCCTCCTGGGGGATCCCCCCTAGACTTCCATAATCCGGCCACCGCCGCACGCCCCCTGTCCCTTATCTCCGCTCTAGCGGGGCCCCATGGCGTCCTTTCCCTCGGGCCGCTAGGGTGCTCCCCTTTGCTCCACCCGAGGGCGCAGCCAGGACGCAGGATTCGGGCTGCCCTGGTGCCGCTGCAGACTTCTGCTAGCGCTCAGAGAGAGATGGAGAGCGCGAGAGAGAGAGAGAGTGCAGGGAGGGAGACTCCCCTCCTCTCCCTGCTCCTCCCCCGTCCCCCCTACCAAAAGTCCCACATTCCAGGGAGCGCTTGCAGGCGGCTTGACGTCACCTGCTGCTGGACAGGGGCAGGCACCAGCGTCGGGACTGGTCCCTGCGGGGAGAGATACTGTCCGGGTCAGCGAGAGAGGTCCCTCCTTCTGGCGGAGGTGTTCATCTGAGATAATTCTACAGCAGGCAGCTGCTTCTCGTCTCCTTCCTGGTTTTACAGCAAAAGGGGTTCCCCCTCACGGCCATCATTTCTGGCATGCACAGGAGCCTCCCCTTAGAGCGACTGCCCTCACAGCTGATGGCATAGATGTAAGACCGGCGGTAACTCATTTGAGCTGTAGCTGTAGGGGTGAACGTTTAGCACTGGCGCTAAAAAAAAAAAGAAAACCTCCAGAAATCTTTCTATTGAAGTCAAAGTCAACACCGCTGCCAGTGTTCTGATGGCAGCAGCTATTTCTGGGCAGAAGCAACCCCCCTTTTTGGTCACTTCCAACAGGAATGCAATTCACACAGGTGGTGCAATACCTTAGTGCCTTGGGTAATTATCCATAGTGCATAATGTGTAAATAAATAAGTGCCAGGCTATAATATTTTCTAGCACACCTGTGCCAGGTCGGGCAGCACCTCCCTGCCCACTACTGCACACACCCACTGGGTGTGTCTCGTGAGGATAGCTCAGGGGCAACATGCTCGTCTTGGAAGCAATAGGACAATCACGGGTTCGATCCCCTGGTCCGCGCTTAGAAACCTCTGGGTATTAAGTGCGTTTTTACCTATCATATCATACACTGCCGTCCTCCACAGTGTTAACGTATTTGGGGTCGCAGCTAGAACTTTTTTTAGGGAGTAATGCGTGTACCAGGCAGTTGAGTGATTTGCAAACACTAGAAAAACATAATGTTGTTGTGCCTTGAAACGAGGAATCGTTGAACAGCTCATCCTTGGCCACCTGGACACGCTTTCTTTCTTCTTTATTCTTCAGGTCGCCTCTCAGCACAGGCATTCCTCCTCAGCAGGGGCCCTCCTCTTCAGCGGGGGGCACCCTCTTCAGCGGGGGCCCTCCTCCCCAGCAGGGACTGTCTCCGCACCCTTCGCCCTCTAGTGCAGCTGTTGGCTAGTGACTAACATGTTGTTGCCCTCTTTGCCAGGTGCACCTCCGGTGGTGGCAGTTAAACTGCTGTGTGGTACGCATCCTCGTCCCCAAAAATTTGCGAGAAGGGTGCGTTTTTAATTGTGTAAAACACAGAGGTCTGTGCCTCCTCGAAACCCTAACAAAGTTGATTTTGTTTGTTGCATTCCGCAGGTTGGCACTGACTAGTTATTTGAAGTAATGTGCTGGTACAAGCCACAGCTGGGCTCACAGGGTTCCGGTCATTCCCCAAGTCTGTTTCTTTGATGTCTTATCTGTTATCATTGGACTGAGCCAGACAGAAAGATGAAATGGAAGGTTCTAGACCCCTTTCCCCGACAAGTCACAGGGAAGGGGCCATCAGCATTCCAAAGCCCCTCATTCTGCCCAGTAAATGGCTTCAGCACATACGCCTGAAACAGTCTAAGGCCTGCACACTTACACAGTTTATTCAGAAGATGCTTGCATGAAACAATTCGGAGATGATAGCACAGCGAATAGAGTGCTGCTTTGACATCTATGCAAAGCCTGGTGACGTAGGTTGGAATCCCTGTAGGGCCAAACTCTGCCTGAGAAATAACCCTGTGGGTAATAATAAGCAGCGCTCAGATGTCTGAGGGTTCGTAGTGCTATATAAATGCTAAATTATTATTATTACTATAAAGTGAAGACTAGTAGGACAATCCACAGGTGTCTGCTTGTCTTGTATGGATAAGCCATTTTCAAACATCACAGGGTTGTAATTGTGTGCAAACTCCTTGATTTCGAGAATAAGGGGTGCTTGAAGTGAATTCAAACAAGGGGGTTTTAAAAATGGATACAGACATGGGTGCAACTTTAGACTGAGAGGGCCCCCTCCAGGACCTCTGCTCCACTAATGTATAATTGTATATTTGGCTATTTATAGCGCACCTAATACTCAGAGGTTTCTAAGCAGGAACCCATGGATTAGAACCTGTGTTGCTCCTCATTGTCTTACTTCCAAGTCGAGCGCTTTGCCCCTGAGCTATCTTCCCGAGACGGATGGCACTGGTGACTGTACGGCACTGAGGAAATCCGGTGCCAGTGGGTGCTTAAGACCCCGTTAGTTGGTACCCTAGCACCAGTATGTGTGTTGAGGCAAGCGATGTTTTCTGAACATAAGAAAATGGGGACATGCTCAGCTGAAAAAGGTGCTGCTAGACCCGGTACCCTATTTGATACAGGCACAGATGCATGTGCGTGCCCACCAGCCTGCGTGATTGGAGTGCTGCACCTGGTGCCTTGGCTGATTGGCTGCAACCTGCACCACATGCTGCAGCCATCCACCCTGCTGTGTCAGTGCTTTCGGTTATTACAGTGGCGGTATATCGCCAATGTCATGTAGGTCGCTGACCAGCATGAACGCCCAGCACTGTTACCATACCATTGCTCATCGCTTAACTTGTTAACTAGCACAGCATGGCTTAAGCTGTTGTTGCATGTTGAGTGCCTACCACTGACTAACATTAAAGAATAAAGTTGCAAAAGCAGCACTTCATAATCGAAAAGAGCCAATAAGTGCTGGAGCTCTCAAATAAGCCCCAGGACCCAGCCCTGGCAAGCACCTGCACAGTGTAAGCACTGATTTTCCCAGCGCATGAAACCTGCAGAGTGGATTTCACCTCTTTGCAATATGCCTCACTTCTGTAATGGACAGAGGTTATTATCAAGTGCTGCATAAATATTTGAGGCCAAAACAGATCTGGTCCCTCTTCATTTATAAAATGTTAATTAAGTGACAAGAAAAGCATTAGGGTACAGGCATTGATCTGACTTTCTTAGAAATTAATGCACTGCATGAGTGCGTGTATTCATGCAAACACACACACGCGCGCGCCCACACACTGTTCAGACAGAGTAGCCCAGAGATATAGAGAGTTTATCTTCATTTGTCACAGTACTTGACTGCTTCAGGTCCAGGGAACTGCCAGTTCTAGTTGTATCTGACAGATGATCCCTAAAGGTATTGGGGTTACAAATATAAGCAGGGTTTCAGTCAGTCCCACGCAAGGCCAGGAAATCTGACATCTGGAACCGGATGTCATCCATATATGTTATTCATTACAACATATTCCACCTTGTCCTTCAAGACACTGAGACTGGCCAAGCACTGCAAGGATGGAATAGTGAGCAAGCGCGACTTCGGCTTAAGGAGACGGATGGACCCTTACCAAGGTCCTGCTGCAGGCATGTGTGGAGATTACCTTATGAATGAGAAGGAATGGTGCGTTATCAAATCTCTTTGTGTTGCCAGTGAATAGCGGAAAGTTCAGACCTAACAACAAGAACTGTGCTCCTCACTACCACTACTGAATGGTCTATCATACTGCTCTGTTGCCTTTCTGACAGGCCAAGGGGCTCTGACACTCTAAACTGTGGCAGTAGGAGCTATACAAATGCAAGAGAACATAACACGGTGACGTCTCTTCCTTTGTTCTCACTACTGTGTTATCAAGGTTTTAACGAAAGCATCCATCTGCCCTCTGTTGCACATCAATAGGAATCTTAACATAATTGCTCTTTGGTGTGGTTGTTTTTAGGAGCAATGTGTTGTTTTCCACTTCTTAGGAAAAAAAGTTCAAATTCTGAGCGATTAAATCAGATTCATCCGAAGTAGGACATCACTATTACGCAGATCCTCAATAAAGACAGTTGGGGGGGGGGGATCAGTCTTGGGCCAATCCAATTGCCATGGATCCTTTTGGGATTGTTCATCTTCATGAAATAAGAACACACCATGGAATATCCTGTCTGTAGATGTCCTTTGGTAGGAAATCATTGCTCTGGAGCTGTAGACTCAGGTCTTCTTGACCTCGAGAAGTCTGGTCCGGTCTCTGATACCAGCATCCCAATGAGGCCTGGAAGGTCAAGTGAGTCTAAAAAGTACTTCTTATCAGGTTGGCAAATGCCTGCGTTTTGGTGAACTGTGGTGTGGCACAATGTTATTCCTTTGAATGTACAGTGAACTTCCTAACCAAGCCTGGAATTAAACTCAGGGTATGTCCTCACCCGGCCCTCAGTCTCATCTAGACCACTCTCTTCTCCTTCACCTGCTCTCAGGCCTCCCTTGCCCTCCTCTCCCCTGCCCTCCTACTCTCCTCTTTCTCCCCCATTTCACCTGATGACGTCTCTAGACAAGTCTACTCTATCAAAGTCTAATCCAAATATCTGCTCCCCTGCACCTCCAGAACTATCAAGGACAACATTGTCACCCTTGCTCCAGCCTTGACTGATTTCTGCAATCACTCCTCTGCCGCTGGCTCCTTCCCGCTACTCCTTGTTATGCTTTTTCTTTGATTGATTAACCTATATTTGTTCGGGCTGCCACTGGAATATACCACTGGATTTTGGTGTTTTGAACCCAATTTCTGTGATATATGGAACTCCTTTTGCACTGTTTGCCTGGATTTTGGTTCCTGAACTTTTCCCTGGATTTTGCTTTCTGAATTGTTGCCTGGATTTTAGTTCCTGCTCTTTTCCCTGGGATTTGGTTTCTGAACGTTTGCCTGGATTTTTGTTTCTGAACTTTTGCCTGGATTTTGGTTTCTGAATTTGTGCCTGGATTTTCAACGCTTTTGCCTAGAGTTTGAACCCGGGGCTGTTTCCTGTAATTTCTGCCCAGTCTGGAACTCTCTCTTTCATCTGCATTCCAATTCCTGGTAGGAATCCTCCTGTCGTACCCTCCCACCCCCATCTTGTGCCTTGTCCCTCCTTCTGCATTGAAGCCAGTATCCTCCTTTCTGACTGGTTTCTACACGTAGTTTCCCAGCAGCCTACGTTGCTGACCAGATAATCTGCCTTTACCAGCCAAGATCACACGGTCAGAGTATGCATACTCGAGGTGCTGTGATCTATGCTATCCAGCTGCCCTTTTTCTTCCCAGCTGGGAGAAGAGTCTGTTGGTGTCCCTCCCGCCTGTTTGCTTAACTCCTCTGTGTAGCGCCCTAGTTATTGGCTGTCAAAATGAGGTGGGGAGGAAAGTCGTACCTCTGAGGGGATCTTCGGGTTTGATTGTGACACCAGAAGGCTGTGTAAAGAAATGACAACCCGTAAGACGATCTGTGGGGGGGAACAGCCTAGAGAGAAGCTAGAAGACCTCCTAGTGCAGGAGGATTGTGGGGGTGGAGCCATAACGCAGGGGGGTGAGCAATCTCATGTGTCGTTCCAAAATGAAATCGACTTGTTCAGTGGAAGCTAGCCCCACACCCGATTCCTGCAGGCTGTTTGGGTTTACTCCTTGTCATAAGGAAATTGAACATTTCCCACATCATCATTGTAAATAGTACCTGTGTGATTATTGTGCAGGGAAATGTATTTGAATAATGTCAATGTCAGTGTTTCATCTGTGTTTGCAGCTTGCTTAAGTGCAACTTTTCTATGTCTTATGCATGAGAGTTTTATTTTCATGAACTTAAAATGACACTTTGAGAATAAAGTATGTAGACAGGGAAGGCGATAGTTGAGTTAAGTGTCTGTTGCTTGTAGATGGGTTAATTTTTCAGCCCATCATAACTTCATATTTCAAGAGCTAATATTATTACACTGCTGGGTATTATTTGGATAGCATTAATTTCGATTATTTGCAGTGTCAAAACTGGAAAGATTAAGTTTGCAAGCACTGTAAAGAACGAACATAAATTAGACTTCCTTTACCCAATACGTTTTGGAAACCATTCTTTTGTATACATTATTTTGAATTTGGGTATGGATTGGTGCTTTCCAAATCCACTTTAATAAACCGTAGCAACTGATTATACTGAAAAAAATAAAACAATCCAGAAATAGTAGATTCATGTAAAGCTCAGAAGGAAGAAAGGGTGGTCTACTTGGTGAATTATAGACACAGAAACAAGCACAGCTGATCTGGAATCATGACTTCCCCAATTAAACAAAATGTTTGAGCCTGGGCAAATCACTTTCCTCATAGTGTCTAGTGGTTCTTAACTGCTCAAACTGTGAGCACATACAGACCGTGCAGTTCTGTTTGTTTTCCAAACAACAAGCTGAATCGCGTGCCCTCATCACACCCTAACACTACTCTCCTCACCTGCCAACCTCCACACCCTATGCATGCTTGGCCCTCTTTGACATTCTTCATTCCGGGGCCTTGTGCCTTAAATCATAAATTGCTAGCTGGCATGGATGGCCAAGTGGCACAAGAATGTGTATGGACAAACGAGCCTGTAATTGAAGCGATGGAAACATCTGGGCATGTGAAGCTGTAGCTCCCATAGTATGATTATACATGGAATATCAGTCATTACCTTGCATAACACAGCAGTACTTTGGCCAATGAGGCTTCATGCAGCTTTTTCTAACATCACTTGGGCTTCTGAGTCTTCCCCTTGTATATGTTTACTATACAGAGCATATGGGGATTTGCTTCACCTAAAAGCCCACTAAAAGGGTAAATGTGTTTGGAGGCAGATACATGTGTGATCCATAGCTTCTGCCAGACCCACCGCACCAATACCGCAAAGGTGAGAGACATTACTCACTGAGACAGCCGTTCCACTCTTATCCCTCCCTGATGCAATAGAGTTTGTAGATGTTGTAAACTGCAGATGGTAAAAGCATGCAAACTAACGCTCTAACAGTATAAGTGCTCGCATTAGACACCAAGCAAACGTGCACTCCACATGTAGAACAAATAAAATAGTTAATATATGTTATAGACATGAAAGACAGACACAAGAGTGTAATTGGGAAGCCATCTTCTTAAAAATAGAATCCACAGCATGTCCACGACCTCGAGAAAACTCAAAAGGCTGAATCCACAGAAAAACATATCTGTGCAGAGCTCAGACAGTGACTGGCAATTAGTGCCAAGGTTAGAGTAAAATAAGGGAGGATCGGAACAAGGTAACAAAGGCAAGAGATAGCAATTACCAAGACGCAAGCAGCATACTCACAGATTAATCAAGGTTTAATAAGAGCACAACTAGCATTTATTAACCAGATGCAGTACAACAGTAAGCCAAATGACTCCATGAAGAATAACTCAACCCTACTATGTGCAGACTAATTGATTAACTGTATATATCATTGATTACCACTTTGTTATGTTCTTATTTGTTGTTGTGAAAATAAAAATGATGAATACATAGATAATCAAAAAAAAAAACAGTGTCCCTGGTGGCAACATAAAATACGACACAAACATTAGCTAAAATCTCAATAAACAGGAGGTGAATCTATTCCAAACAGGGTCCCATCACACATGACCGATAATTTGTGAACACTGGCCATTCATTAGAAACAAACACAGATATGGCACCTGCAAAACTCCCTCAAATCACACTATTCGACACACAAGCCTAAGTACAAAGAGATTGTCCGATCTCATGGCCTGAGAAGGAGGGATGGTAACTTTTAATTGAAGAAAGGTTTTTCCATGGGCCTCTCTCCCCCTACTCTATGTCTGGCACATATCTTGATGACCTGTCAAGTGGCTAAGGTTGGTCAGCAATGTGCCAACTTATCAAAATCCTTAGTGTCATGCCACCCCTTAAGTAGTATGCCCACCAACCCCTTGTCATAGAGATGATTTGTTTTAACCTTTATCAATATAGGGATGGATCCAGGTGAAGCCCTCAGGTACTTGTAACCCTATGAGCTGTTTAACCTGTATGGAATCTACATATAGCCAAAACACCTAACCCATCCCTAGTCCCCATACGTTTTGTATGCTAATATCATGTTATGACTTTATTGATGATACATATGCAGTACATAAGCAGTTGTTTTTGATTAACATGCCGAGGCTGCGGACCTTGACCCCAAAGGTTTCACCATTGGCCCAGTAGCAGTTATTGAAGGGAACCAGAACTTAAATCACTCAGCATTGATGGTCTTATTTAATAAAGTGCAATCTCTGAGACTTCTGCATTCAGATTACTTCGACTTTGTAGAACCTCTGACCTCACTACTTGGAAAGGTGTCTCGGATACACTGATGCCTGTCTGAGACAGCCTCTTTCATTCACCAACATCAAGCGTCGTTGACATATTTGGGATTTGTGTTAGACAAGAACATTGGCCAGTGCTAAGTCACCAGTATGCTGTTTGCAGTGTAAAAGGTCTCAATTTACTAACAAAGATCCTATTGCAAAATGTCCACCTGAGTTTGATGATGCCAGGGGCTGGGAATGGCTCCAGAGAGTTTTACCTAAAACTGTGAACACCCACCGAAGTAGCACAATCTTGATTTGGAAAACCAGGGGGTACTCTCACTGCCTAAAAAAGGGTGAATCAATGGCCAACCTGATGGGTAATGACATATTCACCCTCCAAGAGACTTGGGCAACATTTAACATTGAGAGCGATGGAAACATGGTTTTTCAATCAAAGGCAGCTAAAGGGATTTTGGATCGTCCCAGTGGAGGGCTTTTGATTGGTCTGAGGAATGATCTCAGTCCCTCCTTAGTTTCAGCAAGTGAAACTGGGGGAAACATTTTGGCTGTTTAGGCCCATACGAAAGTGGGTGCACTACTACGTATGTTGATCTTAAACATTTATGACCCTCCAGGCACGTGTGTCACAGAAGAAGTGTTCGATAACTTAGATTCAATTTTGACACACAGGGGAGTGTTCATGGTCAACAACCCAGTATGTGGCGCCTGGAATGCCAGATGCGTTGATAAGACAGGGTGTGCGCCCTACAAACATGTGGTCAAACACAGCACCGTGACACACAAAATATCGAATGCTAGGGGGTTGCAGTGGCTCCTTTATTTGCAAGAATAGAACCTGACCCTGCTTAACTGAGGGACTGTGGGTGATAGGCCGTGCGGCACAACGTGGACTAGTGGGAAAAAAAGTACCACATTATACTACTTTGCTGGCAACAACAGCTTATTAGAACTTGTTAATTCCCTCAGGGCCATTCAAAAAGACCTTTTTGACTGGGGATAGTTGAACTGGAGAGGGCTTAAAGACAAAAGAGCCTATGATATTGGAGAATGTCTTTCTCAGATTGCTCACAATTTGGGGGCCTGTGTTAGGAAATCAATGGTGGTCAGTGACAGATAGACCACCAACGTGTTTGACATCAACATACATAACCGCAAGCGCAACAAACATACTGCCTTTCCAGCACTCAAGTTACGTGACAAACCTTTAGCCTTGGCGGCAGCTTTACTCAGAGAAATCACAAGAATAAACAAATAAAATAAAAAATTATATATATCAGTTGTGGCTAAAACACTATAGGGCCACAAGTTCAAGGTTAAGTTGGGAGAGGTTTGTTCATGACTTTAAACGATGAGACACAGGGGCAATAAGGAAAATATTGGCCACATCTAGGGGTGAGAGGGTAAAAAAGATAGTGAATCCGACTTCCGGAGCTGATTGGAGTGCACATATTGGCTTACCATTTTTCCGAAACTGTAGCACTACGTGTAGCTGCCAATACAGAGGCGGCTTGTCCGCTGGCTATGAGCTGGAAGACCATTGAGGCTGCAATAATCAAATAAAAAAACACAAGATCACAAGGACCCAATGGCTTGGCCAATGTGGTCCTTAAGAGCAACCCGGGAAATTGGGCTCATATAATGCTTGTGTTATATGCCCAAGTCTGCAGGGAGAGAAGGGTTCTGCCCTCATGGCAGCAGACTGTTCTTATACCAATTTACAAAAATGGTGACTGGACGAAAGCTAATAACTACAGACTGCTGTCCACATTGGACGTCACTGGGAAGTTCTTTGCTACTCTTGTATTAAAGGAGCTGCACAAATGGGTAGAGGTGAACAACATACTATACCCATTTTCGACAAGTTTTCGACCAGGTTCAGGGACTGTTCACTACATTAGAGCCCTGGCCTCATTAATAAATGGTGCCATTAGCAAAGGTGGCACAGCACTATACGTCACATTCGTAGATTTCAAATCCCTGTTTCACCAAGTAATCTTGTGGTAAACATTGAACAAACTGGGTTGCCCTGGCTGGCTATTGCAAATACTGATCCAGCTCCTCTGTAACAACTGGTCTAGTGTAAGGCTGGACAATGAGGGAACGGTGATGTCTCCTATACTGGTCAGCAGTGGAGTCAAGCAAGTATGTGTCTTGGCTCCCCTGTTGTTTAACCTGTATATAGATGATTTACCATCATGCCTACTGGAGAAAGCCAACTGCCCTCCAAAGATTGCCGGTGTACCTATGGTCACCATGTTATATGCAGACAACTTAGTCATATTTGACCGAAAATTTGTCAGCATGAGGAACGTGTTGATTGAACTTGCAGAAGATGCCAGTGAGCACGACCTGTTAATTAACCTGGGAAAGGAAAACATCATGCTGATGTCAGGCAAGAAGGTAAATAGAGCCAGGATGAACACACGACTGGCTACCATCCATTATACCCCAACCTATCCTTAGCTTGGCCCGAAGCTAAGACCAATGTCTGACTATAATCACATAATTGTGACTAAGAGTAGAAGGGCTAAACAATTAATTTACCAGATACCCAAGTCTACAAGGGACCATGCAGACAACTCATTTGCCGGACTTTTCACTTAGTACAAGCAGTGCTTCTGTCCGGTAGTACTCTATCGAGTAGAGGCACTAGCTATGCAGGATTTTACATGGCTAAACAAAATGTAAGAATTCTTTTGGTGCACTGTATTGACATTATAGGTTATTTATAATGCGTTTAATACCCAGAGGTTTCTAAGCGCGGATCCGGGGATCGAACTTGTGTTTGATCTGTGTCGCCTTGCTTCCAAGGTGAGCATGTTACCCCTGAACTATCCTCCCGAGACGCTGAGATTGGGTATGAGCACCATTGCCCAATTGAATACATACGATTAGAACTTGTCGCGACCTCCCTACGGGCAGTGGTCCTCTGGGCAAGAGTTTGTTTATAAACTAAAAACTAGAACTAGGCCTACATGCCAGATATTGACAGGTGGTGATCAGGGAGTTAAGGGGCCAAAATTATGTGACTCAAAATCACAATATCTTCTCAGAAATCGATTGGACCCTAAACTTCAACAAGGGGACCCCATGCAATGAACTGAAAGAGGCTTTCATGAGGCAGTTCAATAGATGGGATTGGTGTAACAACTACTCCCACCTATCGAATGCTAAAGGGATATGAGGCAGTGACCAATGTGGTACACTACTACAGTTTGCAGTTGTCGCATTTTCAAAAACGTGTGTATAGGCTTGTTATAAATGCAATATCATATCATATCATTATGCGCTGACCCGGCAGTCAGACATTTTACACTACAGCTCTGCACTAACCAGCTGCCTTCATTGGCTGTGAAAGGCTCCCAGTTACACCTGCTGCTGAGGTGCATTTTTGATGCATTTGTAAAGTTCCAGGCAAGATAGAAACAGCCAAGCATGTTCTAACTCAGTGTGTTGTAATGGGCCCTATGTACATGTGCAATCTGGGAGGTCTGGTTCAAAGATATGAGGCAATAACCTCCGAGTCTTTTTGGGACAATTGCCTCAACAGAAACTCAATATCCTCCCAGATAGCCCTGTATCGGGTATGGCTTGATGCCATGAAGTTGCTTCACTCATAGCAACAAGCTGTAACTAAAGGGAGAAGTACTTGAAGGTATCTCATCTACTTAGAGAAGGCCCATGATTAGACCTGCGTCGATCTCACGTTAATAACATATGGTTAGGTGATGGATTTAAACTTACCCTATGATGAATTTTATGGTGACATTTAGAGTGGGCTGGCCTTTGTGAATTCGCTAGCATGAACTTGCTCAACTGCTTCCTTTGCTTTATAGCCCTTAACTGTAATCACAAAGAAGGTTCTTAAAGCTTTGAATGTATTTGATGTTATTGTTATTTTGTTCTTAACTCTTTAAAGTTGATTTACTTGTGTAAAGTAAAATTTTAGCCAATCGCAATAAAGATTATTATTATTATTAACATGTCGAGAGCGGCGATATTTCAATGATTGAATGCTGTCCTGGCTTTGTCTTGATGTGAATAAAAAGCTGGATTTAGCAGTGCCCTTTGTCTACTCCCTCATTGGGTCTGGTCTGGACAGATGTGCTTGCTCTCGGTCTATCTGGGATTTTGAAACTGCCTTAACAAATGAGCTGGCTATTGTCACATGACAGCAGTAATGAGCTGCAGAGGCAAGGCCAAGGCAACTAGGCTGATTCGGAGGTGAGTACATCTTACTGAGGAAGCTTGTTGCTCAGCCAGATTTTTATACTGGCTTTAAAAGTAAGGAATGAGGGTTCGTGTCTGAGGGGGATGGGGAAAGAGTTCCAACATTTGGCAGCTTGAACAGGGAAGCTGGCTCCTCCTGCTGTTTACAGCTTGTATCTTGGGACCACTAAGTTGTCTGACTGTGAGGATCTAGTGGTACGTGTGGGTTGGTGAAAGCAGATTTTGTCTGCCAGGTATTTTTGGGGCAGAGTTGGTAATGCATTTGTGCGTGATAGCCAGGGTGCGTAGAGTGATTCTATCTCGGATGGGTAGCCAGTTGGCATTGTGTATGTGGGTGGAGATGTGGCATGCTCTCGGGAGACTGAGTGCATCACTTAGAGAGTTGTTTTGGAGTACCTGGAGTTTGTTTAGGTTGCGTTCTGATGAGCCAAGGAAAAGTGTGTTGCAGTAATCGATTTTTGATAGGGCAAGTGCTCTGGCCAACGTTAAACAGCTGCTTGTGGATAGGTAAGATTAACAGCTGTAGATCAGTTTATTAGTATAGACTGTGGAGGATGCAACACTGTTAACCTATTTTTTGAGAGAGAGTGTTGAGTCGAGGTAGACCCCCAAAGTTTTTATCTCCTTAGAGATGTTGATTATGTTGCCATCAATGATGAAAGACGAATATTTGTTGTTGAGTTTATACAGACGTGCCTGAGTACCCACGATCATTACCTCGGTCTTGTTGTCATTGAGGTAAAGGCCATTGGTGGCCATCCAGGCTTGGATTTCAAGATAGATGCTGTTTATCAGTTTATAGTCGTGATCGTAGCAGCCAGTGAGGGGGATAAGGACTTGAGTGTCATCTGCATAGTTAGTGTAGATGACACCCAGGTTGTCTAGGCGGTCGAAGAGAAGCTTTGTGAAGATGTTTTGTAGTGTGGGATCCCTGAGGCACACCACACAATATTGGATTTGGGTCTGCTGAGGCCGACGGAGAGAAGACTCTGGTGATTCGGTCAGATAACAAGGATTTGACCCAATCTGAAGCATCAGCGGAGTTGTTATTGTATTACACTTACACATATTGTTGGTATTTATTATTGTGCTATGTGATGTCACTGGAGCCTAAGCATATACCTCCATGCCAAGTTCCCGGTTCCATGTGTTGCACCTGGAGCCACAATCTGCTCCAAGGTCCTCTTCCATAAAGGGCACGTCTTTCCCTCAACCATCCCAGAGTGCCCTTTGGGGTTCCCTGCTGTAAGCTAGAACCATTGCTATCCAGGAACCTGCTCACTGGAGGTGTCCGATCTCCCAAGGTCCCCTGGAGACCTTGGAAGGAGTCCCCCAGTAACCAGAGGTCAAGGAATAGCGCTGGATTCTGATTTTAAGCATGTTTTGAGACACAGCCGTCAATCTGCTGCTGTGCCATTAATGTGCTAACTCGATCTACCACCTGAATTTGCACCAGCCATTTTCAAGTGGATTGACATTGAAGAAACACATGTGTCAAGGTGCATTATAAATGCCATATCATATCATATATCATACCAATATCATATCAAGAACCACATCACATCATTGAAACTTGACCGATTCAACACACCGACTCGATCATCGCTGCTTGTCCTTCACCCAACTTGAGCTGATCCCTGCAACAGGTATGCATCACATCACTGGGCTGTTTCAAGCCCACTCAAATGTCTTCCTGATGTATTGGGAAGAACAGATATAAAATGTGTTGTCGCTGACTCAACCAATTTAAAGTGCCTAAAAGCCTTGCTCAATAGCGTGGCTACCTAAGGTATTGGAAGTGGTTGTGTCCCACTGATCGCCCTTAATGTTCCCTAGTGACTAGCAATACCCGACACCCTACCTTTTCTCAATGTATCTTCAGTGACATTGCTGCTGAAATTGTTGCCTGTGCACCCTGCCTGCAGACCCAGAGGGCCTCCTTTCATGACAAAGTTTGTCTATTCCGCGGCTTACTTTACAGCGATTGGGTATACATGCAAGATTAGTTAGTCTGGTTGTATGTGTAGTTTACTTAATGTATCCTATTTTCATCAAAGTTTGGTTGGGAATTCTTCTAACCACAGTCCTATTGTGGTTTGGGCGGTTTCTGTGCCAGCTCACTTTCCTTCTGAAGAATGTAGGCTGCCCTTGGCTCTGCTCTCTTAAGAGCTGGAGGAGGTATAACTGTTGGGCTGTGCCTCTTTCACCTTTATGTTTGGATCACTGTTGGTTTGGTAGTGTCAGGGCTCAGTAGGAGTTGTATCCAGTACTCGTCCCTGTTCTCCAGCAGAGCAGTAGCCATTTTGTCACGAGCCCGTTCTGAGGGAGCGGAGCAGACATGCTTTGGAGGAGCATTGGGAAGTTGCTGGAGTGGACTTCAATTCAAAGTTGAAAATACTCGGGGGAATTTCTATTCATGCATCTGTGGTTGAGGCACAGCAGGCAGTCACATTTAATCACAGTCTTTGGTGTGGAGTTATTTGGGTCGCAGGCATTAGCCCAAATGCATTTTTGGCTGCATTATTGAGATCACCCTTAGGATCGGAGATTTGGGGATTTAGCAGGTCAAGGTAGAGAGTGTTTGCTAAAGAAAAACATGATGATTAAATCCTTTTGTTTGCATAAAGAGTTATGTAAATGTGAATGTTTTTTTATTTATTGTTTTATTACAGTTCTGTGAGAATCAACTGTGGAGTCAGGTAGGAGAGAGGTCATAGGCTTGCCATACAATACTCTGGGTAAGCTTCAAAAACACCCAGGTCAGTTGGCAGAAATGAGAAGCAGGCTCTGTCAAGTACCCTTAACTCACCGTTTGATCGCACTGACCAAGTTCTAGACTTCACTCTGTCAGAAGTGTTCGGGAAAGTAGGCACCAAACAATCAACATTAATACAGACTAAGCAACGTCCAAGAAAGGGTATTCATAGAAATGGTGGAAACTATCGCTAAACATGACGGATGAAAAAAGAGAGATCCTAAAAAAAAATAGCAATAATGCAAAGAAAATGTACATCAAAAGGCATCAACATACTCCATAAGGGATAAAGACAACTTTCCACAACACTGCTCATTAAACCAATACAATTTTCAAAATGAAGCAAGCTCAAATAAATTGCTTTAAGCATGTCTTCTAGCCATGTCAAGTGGCCAACAATGGGCCGAAGGCAATATGGCTAAACAAGCAGGCCAGAAGGGCTCGCGAGCAAGCTTTTAACAGGTGGGCTGATAAACAATGTCTCTTTGCTTTGTTACTGCCTATTTTTCACTGCAGTGTTATATTGCTGCCACTTGTCAACTGATTCATTTAGTTTCTGTGAAAATGTGGGGGACGTCCACTGCAGCGTCCATTCACACAACACAACACCTCACCTCCCACCAGCCCCCAGACCCCTCTAGCCATAGCATACTGTCTCACCCAAACACCCCCAGTGCATTTTAGTGACACTAATTCAGAAACAAAATGTTCTAAGCAAGTACAGCAGTAAGTACATATTGATAACAAGTCTGAATACCTCTCCTGGGTGAGTCACACTGAGTGGTTCTCTGTTAATGTTCCTTTGTTCAAATCTTGCTCTGCTGAAGAGCTACTTTCCTCTGTTTGTGCAGAGGTTCTTACCGTCGCAAGTGTTCTTGGTACTAGGTTGTTGGATTACAACACACACACTATTCTTTGGACTCCAGAGCCCAATGACAGTGGGCTGGGCAACAACTCTGGTGGTAATACCAACGGCCAGCCACCCACCCACCTGTGTTTGGTGTTCTGTGCTTGGAGGTTAGGGACATCAGTCCGGGTTGCGCTTACCTACGGAAGGCCCTCAATACGCCTGTATGAGCTCTCTGGCTCCCTCTCCTTCAGGGATTGGACACAATGTTTTCAGGCTTTGCTGCACAAGTCAGCCAGGTGTTCTGGCTGAGCAGTGAGGCAGACACTGGTCTCCATGTAGGTTTGTAGAAATCCCAGTCATGGGAACCAATCTTCAGCCAAGCAAGCGACCCACACCCATCCTGCATCTCCATTGCAGGAAGGCAAACAGCATCCAAACACTCTCTGAGGGACACTTTGCTCTAGATTAGGAGTCTGATCCCCCTCCCCAGAGTCAGACTCCTGCACTGGGTGTTCCAGTGGTGATAGTTCAGAGTGGCGTCATTTAGGGAATTCTACCTACTAGACTGGTCGCATGTCCAACCCTACCTGGGATGGATTGCCATTTGGCAAGGGTGTACGAGCCCTGCATATTCAGCTAATGAATTGATGCAAACAATTCCATCTCTGAAAGGGTAGTCTGCTGATTAGGTTCCCCTTTTATAAGCTCCATGCCAAAAGCATAGTGTGCATCTGTGCCATGCTGTGCCAGTATCCTGATCTGCAACGCCTACCTTACCAGTGGCACAAAGCAGGTTCAGGATCAGTGACCATTAGACATCTGCGCGACAGTCAAATCTCTGCAGCGTAGGGGCTGCATTTAAGATATGCAGCCCTGTTCCTAAACCCTGTAATCATGAGTCTGCAAACTAGTGGCAGAATAATCTTGAAATATAAGCGCCTCAATGCCATCGGGTTGTTTGTGCATTTTATAAATTAAATAAATAAATACAATAAATAAATAAGCCATACCTGAGTTAGTGTATGGTGGATGGTCTATTCACAATTATTACGGCCACATCCAAGTTGATATGGCACATGTGTCAGCTCCTGTGAGTTAGCTCAGCTGTGGAATGTGATGTTTATTCTGGCCAGACGGCTGAACCTGCCAAATGACAGGACAGGATCTTGAATCACCATGCCTCTTCTTTGATCTCTTTGTCGGGCAGGTAACACGCTCTGCCAGAGACAGCCGCACAACAGGCAGCTATCCTGGCCCAATGCCTCAAATGAAGACACCCATTCAATGGGAGTAGCCTCACACTAGGGTGCTGCTTTTCTAAAGGCCTGTGTTCCTAGTGAGAAGGAAAGGGGCAGAGTTAGAGTAGACAGGAGGGCTCTGTACAGTACAGGAAGACCGTCACCATCTTGACTGTCCACATCACTTCCTTTAGAGCAAAGCACTTTGGGTGTGATGTCAGAAGGGCAACATCCACTTCTTTCAAGAACAGGGATTATACCACTAGGGCAGGCAAGCTCTAGGCTAATCCCTGCCGGCTTTTGCTTTTAATAGAAGGGATCTCACACCACTTCTTTGAATCATCTTTGAATCATCTTTTGGACTTGAGACTTGAAAGAAGTTTTCATTGGAACTCTGTTGGTAGAATTGATCTTTCAAAAGTCCTCTTCCAGTTTGGTGAAAACGGAGTGTCCGAGTCAGAGGGATTGCTCTTTTCTCCAACCATTGCTAGGGACCAGTGGGGGTGAACTGCTGCTGGAACAAGCAACTGCCTCTCATTAGGCCACAGCAGTACCCATGACGTCATCATGTGGAACAACACCTGCAGTTGTGTTCCAGCCGCCCCCCTGTTTGTTTGCAAATGAAAATTACTCATCTTGCCCTCCCCCCCTGGATTGGTATTCGCAGCACCCTGACATCCAAGAAAGCCGAGATCCTACTGGTTTCGCCATTGAACATGGTTTCAAGAACCATTGAACACAATGGACACATCAGAACTCCCCAATATTACCTTTGCACTCTCCTGATCTTCAAGTCGCTCGTACAATGCCAAGAAGTCAGGTTTGGCACTGCAGAACCGTTAAGAACTGCAAAAAGGTAACATCGACTATTAATGACCTCCCTTGGTCCAGTTCTGGGCCCTATAGACTGGATAAGTCACACATTCCCTTTTTGCATCCAGAAAACATTGTTTTAATAGAACATTGTTTTTGTTTTATTTGCCTTACACCCCAGACACTTTTACTCAGAGTGCTGGATTGTGCTTTCTTTGCTTATTCTCTTTTCAAGCCATGGGTTTTGTATAGTGCTGTTCTTTTCAGTTATCTTGCATATGGTCTGTTTTATTAAAGTCTATCTATTTTTAAAGAACCTTGATTGAGTATTCCTTTCAATTGGACTGTTATACTTTGCTCTTTGGGTTGCTACTGAACCACATTCACACCCTCTCTTGAGAGTACAGCCTTCCCTCAGCCCACGTTACCACAAAAGGCAAAGGTGGTATATCTCTTGACTGTGCCTGTTCTACCTTCGTGATTTGTTGGCTCTAGGTTTGTAGAAGTGTGAGGGCTGAGTGGGCCCTCTAGCCTCTAATCATCTTTGTACTCCTGCAGGCTAGAAGTCAAAGTGTTACCCTAGCTCACAAGTCAATAATGTGTAGCCTCGATAAACATACTTCATACCTAGTTTCAGCAGAGAGGGCCGCAGGAATTCTCAAATGGGATGCCTGCAAAGCTCATAGGCCATTTACTCTCAGTCCAAAATGACTACTGGGACATGACTAAAGGGGGTAGGAGGGGAGCAGGGCTTTGATGTTTCTGAATCACCATGGTTCTTGTCATTGTGGTACAATTATTTTTACACACAGCACATTATAACATTCCTTTCCAATAGCTGGAAAAAAGTTCAGAGGTAGCTTTCATTTTGACAGGCTTAATAATGTTAAATTGGTTGATTCCTGGTTGCCGAGATTTGGTACCATTCTGAGTTGATGGCAACCTTTTTTATTCTAAGTATCAAGTCCACGGCTTGATGAGGCAGGAGGTCCTACGAGCATTACCCTTTGCCATCATGCTGTGTGCAAACCCTGTATTAAAAAGACTGTGTAGATGAAGGTGGTGCCTGAAGACTTCCCTCTGCTTTGTCAGGATTGCAATGTGATAGTGCAGTATGTTTTGTTAGTCTGACCTTCACAAAGTGCCAAGGACGAGTAGGCTCATCATTTTTGCATAGACTTGCATAATAGCCTGCCAATTAAGGGGTTAATTTCAAGATTGCTTTTGTTATTATGTAGCAGCTCTGAAAGCCATAACACCTTTAAAAGGAATAGTATTCATTTATTTATTTATTTGTGCCTTTGTATTTGTATTTATTTGACGGGCAGGGTTGCAAATTTCAATCAGAAACGACTTACGACAAATAACACATTTACAGATGCTTCGGGCATTACCACAAAGGATGCCTGTACAATAGCACAAAGATGTGAACAAGTCGAGAGCCAGTTTGTGAGGGTGCAAAAAAAGTTAACATTAACCTAAGCTGTCAAGTGTGTCAAACTAACGCAGAGTACTAGATAAATAAACACAATGGGCCTCATTACGAAGTTGCCGGTCCGGAAACAAGGGTACTGGTAAGCTTGCACCCACTCGCAGACCTTGACGGATGCACTGTCACCATCCATGAGTGGTGCTGGTGCATCCGTTCTCCCCATTCCCATTGAGTCCAATAGGACTCAATGGAAATGGGGAGAAAAATATTTCGGCGCCCGGCAATGAGCAATGACTACCAGGGCCGTAATGCCCCAGTAATTCCCCATTGCAGGGAGCCGGAAAAAAATAACTTTGGCAGCAGCCGTGCCGTTTTTATCGGCAACCGCCGGACTCATAATGAGGCCCAATTACATTACTAAGTATCACTGGAGGGAGTGGTGGAGTCAGGTCAGGAGGGTGTGAAGCTACCTCTTTAGCAAGCAAGAGAAGTTTAAGCCGAACATTTGAAAAGGTCCACTGTTCGGGTGGCTTTGGGTGTGATGGACAGTGGGTTCCAGTGGGCGGGGCAAGTATAGAGAAAGAACTGACAATACAGCCTGCCTACGGCTGAGAGCAGCTAGAATTCTTCTGAAACCGATGAGCGCATGGTTTATTAGAATAGTGTTATAATATGGAAAGTCTTCAACCACTGTCATGAAGGTATGCAATAAAAATATATATATATATATTAGTTGGCCAACGTACACAGGACCACCATTATATAGCACGGCAAAATGGCTGTTGGGACCGAACCTGATTGGAAAACCAATAGGAAACAATAGACCCATTTCTTTTACCATCATGGGCGAATCACTGTGTAATCCTGAGAAATGGGCTAGCATGTGTGTGCCAGTAACTCGCGCCACTGACGTATCATGCAGACATCCTGACACAAGCACTAAAAGCTCTCTCGCTAATGAGTTGTAATGGGCCGGATGCCTCCGCTTTCTGTGACCCACTTAGCCCCTGCAGCAGGAAATGCAAACCATACCCACTCTCCCGCTAATAGGACAATCTCAAAGAAACCACAGAAACCTGTACACACACAAACCAGGAAAGACAAAATGGCCGCCTCACCTGACCTGCATCCATGAGCGCAGGGCCTGTTCTGCAATAAGGCATTTCTATGCTCTTGTCTGGTGGGTTATCAGAGGATGAGCACAAGGGTGCCTCCCTTTGACCATAATCTGAAATGTGGCCCCATTAATGGGAGGCTGAGTGTCAAAACGGTATTTTGACTAGAGAGGCATACAACCGTGAGCAAGTAAACAAGAATTGCCAAAGCCAATAGTAGTGGATCTATCGTTATTCTGTTCATGACCGTTTTTGTACTTACTGCAGCAAGACACGCAGGCTTTAATAAAGTGTTTATATCATCTGCTAAAATATGGGCCATTATAGACAGACCATAATCTATGTGCATGTGTTAAATGTGGGTGCCCATTGAAGCTCTCAATACTGCATTATTTTTATAATGTGCTTAGTGTAGGTTGACGCAGAGACTGAAAATACAACACTGTCCATGATGATTTTTTTTGTATAAACCGAGTGACTCTAAGCACGAATCAATGGGCACCAAATGATCAGTGTAGGCAGGCTCACACACATATATTTAAATATTCGAAAATTGAATTGCTAATCATTTTTGACTTGTATGATGGATTTGGCAGATAGTTTGCAAACAAAAGTCAAAGGCTCCCCTAGACTGAATATTATGGGAAAGATCCTTTAAAAAATGAAAATGTTATTAAGAATGCAACACAAAAAATTATGTTTTCAGCCGATGTCCATTCAATTTCCCATAGAGAAAAAGTCAAAATGACGTCACAGCGCATAGGAGAAAATGCTGGACGGAATTAGACAAGGAACAAAACAACTTGGGCACGAGGTGGTGGATCGATTTCCAGTAGGGGTCTAGGGTTATTCTGTCCAGTAGTTGTTAAAATATTTGACGCAGAAGTGGTGCACCTGTTTTCCCCTTTTTCCAAATTATACCTATATATGTGTCCCACAATGCATTTGCGAGACTTTTCAGAAATGAAAAAGCCTGCATTTCTTTTTTTTTGTTTGATGCAAGAGATAACCAGGGTTATAACAGATATAACCATGGTTAGCTGGAAACGTGAGAATTTGGGGATTTGACAGGTGGGGTCTGGGGACCAAGTTCAGAGCTGGAATATGTTCACACAGCCGGGTATACACAGAGGATAACTGTGGTTATGAAACTGGGATTGGGAATGAAAGTGCATCACTGCGGTTATTTCCATGCATTTACGGATAACCCAGGTTATTTGTTGCATATTACTAATATTACAGCGGTTATGAGAAAAAAGTTTTTAAAAAAGAAAGAGTTACAAAAATAGATTAATACAAAAAAAGAGGAATTTTATAACTACAAGGTGGTGGGGGGGGTACTGGAATACTGGATTACTTTAATGAACCCAGTGGTGCAATATTGAAAGTGGATATGGCCAAAAGCTGGGGCCAATGGTAATGGGTGTAGGCCAAGGCTAGTGTGTAGTGGGCCTGAATGACATGTATAGGAAGAAGGCCATAGCTAGTGGCCGGTAGTGTTTTTAAATATACAGTGGGCACGGCCGAAGGATGAGCTTACTGGCCGCGGCCAAAAGCTCTGATTATTAGGCCTGGAAAACATGAATAGTGGCGACAGCCATGGTCACCTAGTGATTCCAAAAGAAACATATTGGAGGTACGGGTATAGTGCGCACGGCCAAAACCTGTTCACGTTGCAAAGGACATGAGCACATATATATTATGAGAGAAGGGATTCACAATAACATTCACAATGGAATGATGCGGGACATAGCATTATGGAGGACATCGAAGGGAGCGTGCAGAGTTAAGCTGGTCATGACTTCCCACATCTGCTAAATTTTAAGGGTTATGTTGACTTAAATCTGCGCAACTTAACTGCACCTCAACTAAGGTTTTTTCAGTGAATATATATATATATATCTGTTAAGTTAACTGACATTTGTATAGTACCTAACTGCCATTATTATGTTCTCAAAGGGTTGCCTGGGAATTCTATGTAGACCGTAGTCTGAAGATTTCATGATAAGCAGCACATCACATTGCAGGAGCATGCGCCTTAGATTATCCCAGTGAATTAGTGATTGGTGCCATGAGAACTGAATTTGGGTTGTGGGACCGATTGGGATGCTGCACTGAAAGGAGGGATGACAACACAATTGTTGAGATGCAACTACCGTTCCCAAGCAAACGATTGCAGCCTTTATTGGTATGACTTCAGAGCACTGTTCCCTTGCCTAGGAGTGCAGTAGCTGTACAGTCCAGGCTTGAATTACAGGGGCCTGTGAGAGGTACAGGATGGATACCACATAACGCTATAAGTGCTTCTTGCTTATATAGCACTTTACACCACAGTAAGACCACCTCACAGCACTGAGTGCGAGGAAGGGGATGGGTGTGTTGAGGATGCAGTTTAATAATATAAGAAGAAGTGTACCAAAATATCTGCACTGGACGGAACCTCCACGCAAAGTCAGGCAGAAATAACTGGGTGATCTGAAGATTATCGCATGTTAGGGTGTGTGAAGAATTCAAGCAAGTGCAAGGGTATAAAAGCCTTGACTTTTTTATTTTTTTTATAAATGATCAAATTAAACTGGAATTTGAGCTAACCAGACACCCCCATTTCATCAAACTCTATGCAAAACACATAGTGTACTCCTGTGCACTACTACATCAGTATGCGGCTCTTCAGTGGTACAGTGCAGGTTCAGATGTCACCAGTGCCCTGGTGACAGGTTGTGTGAGAGCAAGGTCACTTCATTGCAGAGGCTGCATTTAGAATCTGCACCTCTGTTCCAAAACCACATTCGTATGAAGAATTTCCATTCTGGTGGCAGTTTAATACTTAAACATAAGCCTTACTTAAGTTAGGTTATGGTGGCTGGGAATTAACTTAATTATTAAAGCCACATCCCGTCTATATCATACATGTGTCAACACTGTGAGCCCAGGCCAGCCATGGACACACTCCGTGTATTCCCCCTAGATTGGCTGTATATGCTGAGACAGGTGGGCCAGAGGCATTGTGTGCTGCCTCTCTTTTGATCCTTTGTGAGATCCAGCCCACCTCTCTCCAGCAGAACCTCACTCAAGAAGGAGCCATCCTGGAAAATAGGTGTCAAATGGCACACCCTAAACAAAAAGACTAGCCACAACCCTACCTGTTGCTTGCCAAAGGGTATCAGAGAAATGGGTTCATCAGTCATTGCAGGAGGTATCATTTATAAAATCCCTTGTGGCGCCACACCCTCCCTCTGCTTCCTGTCGCTTCCGCTCTTTCTCTCTTCTTGCTCCAATTGCATGGAATTCTTTCCCCTCAGACATCTGAGAAACAGTCCACACCAAATTGTTCAAAACCAAACTAAAATTCTACCTTCTTGCCTCAGAGTTACCCTCATAACCTACCTCCCATCTGCACCCGAGCTGATATATTTCCCTCGCAGCAAACTTGCTTCAGTCCCTCACTTTCTCTGCTTCCACTTCTCTGTGAAAGATAGTGAGCTAAAGACTCTGGGTAAATCTCTCGTAACCAGGACTAATGTCTGGCAGGGGGACTCCCAGGACCCCCTTTTTATTTTGCAGTCATCTCAGTGGCAGCATTCATGCTACAGACATCCTGCCTTCCATGGTGTGGAACACAGGTACTGGCAGCAGCTTCTCCCATCTTGTGCCAGCATATCACAATCACGAGCTGCCACATGACTCCACTGTCCTATCATAGTTTCTGTCATCCTTCCAAACACAGCAACCATTTAACTGGGGACACCATCCATGGCTACCTCAATAAGGGACTGCATCAGCATCCCCTGTTTCTCCCTACATGCAGACCAATGAAAGCATATGCAGAGGTACTGTGTGATGGGGCTCGCTGACCCATTGGAGTGTTGTTGCCTCTGCTTTCTCTCACTTTAGGAAATGCTAGTCAGATAGCTCAGTGAGTTAAACTCTCATCAATGTGATCTGTGTTCAACCGACTGATTACAGGTTCATATCCAACCATGCATCCTTCTAAATCCAATAATCAGAAACAATATGACAGCTCTAATTTGCAATGCTACTTATAATATGGCTTTCATGCCTGCCAGGAGGGCGTACATGGCCTTTAACGGCTGCCACTCGAGCCATTCGCACCCCGGGGTTCGTCCAGATTGGTAATGGCCTTCACAATTTTTCATCGGGAGACCGTGCTACTAGCACAGCTGATATCCCAATGAAAAATTTGAAAAAAAAGGAAAAAAGATGGCAGCCACCATATGGAAAAGGGACTAAGTGACTGGTCCATGTCTATGGCTGCGGCCACATGGGAGGATCACCGGGACTGGAGCGCAATGCTCCCGCAGGAAAGTGGAGGGAGTGGTAGACAATAGAGAGAGGATCAATAAAAAAAGTAGCACCACCTGGGGAAGGGCATCGGGTGGCTGGGACAGTAGGCTGGTATTGTTTATTCTCGCCGCTGTTCCAGCCACCTGATTGGCTGATCACCCTTCCCTGGGTGCGAATGCTACTTACAATGCTATTTAACAGCAAAAACGTTTGTCTATAAAAAAATCTTATTATTAATAACTCCAGTAAGGAAGTGTAGATAGTAATAACCCTCCCCCATGCCCCTTTAAGCATTATTAGAGGCTTGTCTGGAAAGAAGAATAGAGGACTGCAGGTGCTTCCTGCCATCTCCTGTAAAGTGTCATACTGATATTGTACAATGGATTCACAGACTGGGAGGTTTCAGGTCGCCGCCACAGAAAGATGAGTCCAGCACTAGCATGTTTGCTACCACATCCCTGCCCTGCACTCTCCAGGCTCTCAACCACTGTGCAACCATCCCTACTAACAGTTATATGCTCAGAATAGAGTCAAGACAGCTGATATAATCAATTTCATAACAATGTTTTAGTCCAACCCAGTGAGTAGTTTATTCTAATTCAGAAGGCATGCCAGAACAATGGCTGCCAAATACACATGCAAGGGACACTAGGGGGGCATGTGGCAGTTATTGACTGCCAATTGTATGGGTTTATTCAGCGTAGGACTAGCTCAGACGTTGAGAAGAAACATTCATTCGGGTCCTGCATCCTGCAAAATTGTCATTTTATGGCCACAAGATGAGCCATGAACTTGAGAAAGGGAGAGCACATCATACCTGCTCAAATTATTTGAATGCCCGAGGTGTTCATGTATAACCTTGCACACTATGAGAAACCCTTCCTGGAGCACATGTAGGTACAATTTTCAAACCACATTCGAACACAACTTCACATTACGAAAACACAGATGCAAGGCCCTGTGAATCGCAGCACAAGTGTATGACACTCCCTACTACACATTTAAAGACCATGTTAAGAGGCACTCCTGTAATAATATCATTGCAAGTGGTACATATTAGCGATAAATGGTAGTGCAAAACTGGACTGATAATTATTGAATGTAGAAGTCTATATATGTGTACGCTGATCCACCAGCGACTGTTAGGTAAGAAGTGGAGTAGACTCCCTCTGGTAACAGGCAGGTGAACATTGCATTTAAGGCCCATGCCCCTCCCTCCTTTCTAAACAATGTAAAAATTTGAAATATTCTCCATTGAGGCAGGCAGGCTGACCATATTCTGGGCAGGTAGATTAGGAAGTAGGTACAAAGTATATTGAACAGGACAATAATAGTTAACAATGCACACATTCATTTAGGAAAACACAGAATATAGACTCTGCCTCCTGACATAAGAAATATTACCCACACTCAATAGACATTAGAAAAATATATCAGAATACAGCCCATAACAATAGCAATGGGATTCATTCCTTTCAAAATGGATGCCACAGCCTGCATTGCAAATGACTCTAGGCCGTAACTCTCATGGAAATTCAAAAGTGCTGAATGAATAGAAAATATAGGGCTATGTGGAGCTCAGACAGACAGCAATTCGAGCTAAGTTTAGTGAGAAAAAGGAGGGCTTGGACACAAGCCAAGGTGCAGTGACTTAGCAGAAACACATAGTAGAATATATTATTTTCAAAGGTGTTGCTCACAAATGAAGCTGACATAAAGACAGAAAAAGATAAGGTAGAGAAAAGTAGCCAATAAGAAACCAGACAGCTAATCTAGGTCCCTGGATGCTGTCTGCAGCAATTCCTCATCCCCAAAACTGTTTCAAAACTAGTTCTTAAAGTTGCAAAATATGTTGTGTGTTTACTGAAATAAGGAATAATCTAAGTCACGGTGACAAGAAATAGTCATGTGTTTTTGGAAGCATTTATGTCCAATGAAAAACAAGCAATGTGTTTTACCTTTACGAAAGTTGGCCTATCAAAATATAAGGCTCATTTTAGCATACAATTATTGTGTATTTTTGTTTCCCATTTTATAAAACCATTATGGATGCAGAAATGCACTGAGACTTTCTTTTTTCAGCTTGTAAACAGTTGATAAAATGAATACTTCCAGCCGGATGCTTTATCTCTCTGTCTTGCATGATGTGTGTATTTCTAAGTGTGGATAGCTGCCTGGGGTATGTCTGAGAAATGACCTCTTTTTGGCAGGTATGTGCATGCTACATATAAACTGATGCTTTCCTGACAGTGCTTAATTTGTGTGGGTGTTTGCCAGGGCTCAGTCCTGGCATTGATTGTTGAACCCTGGCACTTATTACCTCAGACTCACGTTAATTATGAAGTGGTCATAGTCAGTGCATCCATCAATCACAATGAGCAGGTGTGAGCTTCAGTGTAACCCCAAATATATCAACACTGTGTATAGCAGCTATGTGTGGTGGCGGCAGTGATGCCCACCCGCAGTGTCACAAGAATGCTAAAAAGCATTTGGGCACTGGCACTTATTTTTTACAAAGTAAGCACTGTTTCCTGATGTTCCTACCAATTAATGATCATGCTCCTGTTTGATTATACTGACATATACAGTGATTGTGCTCTCCTTTTTTTGCTTAGGGTGGGTACCAGCGGGGGATGGATCCAAGACAATTGATATAGATCGATTTAAACCAAGAGAACAATTGTACTTTGGTATGTTTTGCTCACTATTCTCTGATGATTATATTGTTCTAACTTTAATAAAAAAAGATTAAATCTGAAAGGAGGAAATCTCCTAGGAAGCTAGGAACTGGATACAAACCTGAGGTGGGGTGAACTTGCAAAGCTAACAGAGTCAACACTCACCATAGACTTTAGGCAGCAGTCTTTGGGACAGAAGAAATGCTTTTAGTGCCCCGGTCACGCAAATCTTGTAGGCCGGGGTACTACAGGCAATATGACCCTCATAGCAGGGGCATTTCCAACTCAGGTAATGCCCTGGGGCCTTTGTTAAGGCCCTCCCTTCGCTCGGTCCTATAACTATGGGCCCCGGGGCATTACCTGAGTCGGTAATGCCCCCGCTGCTTGGGTCATATTGCTTAAATTTTACAGGGCGGCGATAGCCATCCTAAATTTAAGGTGAGTTGGAGACACATAGAAACCCCTACACATTCTATTGTTAATAAGTTTTGATTCAAGCAACGGATTTGGAAAAACTTTTCAAATTTCAAAAGTGATTAAAAGTCTGCGCCCCAGCTCCCCCCACCCCAAAGAAAGCAAAGTTTTGTAAAGATGTGTTTAAAAATCAAAACGTTATTAATCATCCCAACATTTTTTTCCCCAAAAGTGCAGCCTACTTCCCATTCAATTTCCCAAAGACAAATAGGTCAATTTTTGCCCAGGTGTACAGCCCAAACCACTGGATGGTTTTCGATCAGGTCCAAAACAACTTGGGCACAAAGCATTGACTCGCACACCATGCGTGAATTGGGGTTTTTCCGTTCTGTGGTTATTTTTAAATGTGATAGATAGTTCTCCAAAAACTATAGTTATATCTCCCATGGTGCATTGCAGGATCATTGTTTTCAAAAAGGAAACAACCGCCATCTTGTTTTTCTCTCAATGCAAGAGATATCCGAGACTATAGCTGAGGTTATGGGAAAATGAAATGCAGTAAAAAGCTATTTTCAGGTAAAAAAAACATACAAATGCCATCAGGTTAGCGGTGAGGGGATGGCTAGAAAGCACTGAGTGAAATATGGGAGTTGGCGGGGAAGGGGCTGAGTTTGCAACACAAAGCAAACTGTGTCACATAAGCAGCATGTGCTCTGGGGTGAAAGGGAGAGGAGGCTGTCTCGGAAGTGGGGTGAGCTAACACAGATGAGGGGGGAACTCGGCAATGGCCTGAGGAGGAAAGGAAGCATTTTTATTTTGCAGCTGTTTTGCAGATATTCGCTGCGTTACAAAGGACTAAAGATAGCTGCAGGTATGTGTAGTTCAGTACCCATGGGCACATTTTTTAAAGATATTTTTATAACTATAGTGACATCACTGGCCGCCATCCAGGTCTTGTATTCATGCATTAACCAGGACAGACTGTGCTTAGCTTCAAAGTGAGGAAGGGACCGGCCTCCTCAGACCATGTTACCTGATAAACAAGCCAAACTTACAAGACCACTTAGAGGAATGGGCCAGCCCTTTTCTTCCATTGAAGCAAAGCAGGGTCAGCCCAGCTTTGATGCTAAGCAGGGTAAGTCCCGGTTACTGCATGGATGGGTGACCAAATGGGCATCGGAATTTTTTACTTTTTTTAAACCATGTTACTGTCAGACCTTGAAGGTTTTGCACTCAGAGACAATTGTTTGCCTTTTGCTGAATTGCATTCTGGTATTTGTAGTCTCCCAGTCAATAATAAAAAATACAAACACAGGCATTTTGACAGCAACAGTGGGTTTCCCATCCCTGCAGTAAGAGGGACAATCCTTGCTTAGTTTCAAAGTGAGGAAGGGGTCAGCCCACTAAAGACATGTTGCCTAATATATGGGCCCCCTCCTTAGAAGAACACTTAGAGAAACATGGCCTAATGGGGCTGGATCCTACTTCGCTTTGAAACTAAGCAGTGTCGGTCCGGGTTACTGCATGGATGGCAGAAAGTGCACAGTCCTGATGTCATGATCTCTGCTTCCAAAAGGTCAGGGTTTTCCCAACTCCCTTGGAAGCAGATCCATAACCCAGGTTCCGAGTGCCAACCAGTCCCAATTGGGACCTTTTGGACCCAGTCCTGGCGCCAGTGGCACCAGGCTCATAAATATGCCCAGTCCCAGCGCTGGAAGCGCCGGGCTCATAATGCTTGGGTGGACTTACCTGCAGCAGACCATGCTGCTTACTTGCCTGCCAGTTGAGCCTCTGATCCTCTTCTGTTTGGAACTACTTTTCCTGTTGGGTGGGGCAGGAGCCACTCCCTAGATTCAGAACACTGGAACTCTTCTGGAAAGCAGGAACTCTTTTCTTACCTAGGCGTGGCTGTGGAAGAAGACACCTAAGCACTACAGGAGGCTATTTAAACCACACCCGATGGATGAATCTTGCTTTGCGTTATTCTGCATCCTCTGCAGCAGAACGCTCATTGTGTCTTCTGCATCTGATCCTGGGCCTAAGGAAAAAGGCTTACCATCCTGAATCCAGTCTTCAGCAACACCTATAAAGACAAGAAAGAACAAGTTAGCATTACGGTCTTCAGTGACAGCTCTTCACTTACCTGGTCCATCGGCTGTCACCAACGCTTCGCGCTGCATTCCGGCATCTGAAAGACAAAAGCTTACCAACTCTTCGCACGCTCCGGAGGCCTTCGGCGCTGCATCCCGCATCTGAAAGACAAAACAAGGTGCGTTTAAAGACATTGGGGAACTTTAATACTCACGTGCCTTTACTCCTTTCCACATCTAACCCAGTGGGTATTCCGGCACCCTGCAGCCGCTCCGAACTTGTGCCTGCAAAATAAAAAGACAGTTAGAGCGCATCGTGAAGCAGGCAACAAGCGCTTACTTACGTGCTTCCAGGCGCTTCTATTCATCACACGGGCTCCATCTTCAACTCACTTCAGCCCGTCATCCGCCATCGCCGGAACCCTGCAAAACAAGAAACATCATTACTAAAGACTTTAAAGACATTAGAATTATTCGAAACTTACCGTTCGTGCAGTAAGCGACGGACAGCAGTCCTCTGAAGTCAAGAGGCCTGCGCTACCTATCCATTGAAGAAACTGGTTACAGCACCCTGCCCCGAGGCAGATGGAGAGCACGGCGTTCACTTACCTAAGGTGAGAGCGTTAACCTTTGGGGTTCTACAGGAGAAGAGAAAGGGAAGAAGAGAGAGACATTCAATAACCCAGTTCCTTAATCCCATATTTTCTATCTGCAGACATCTTACCCTTCGAGTCAGACATACAGTGCACAGAGGTCCAGCCCAAAGAGCCAGCCGTGTGTTACACATCAACTTTGAAGATACGGTATACGCCCAGCCAAGACCGGCGCCTCTACGGGAATCAGGTGAGCGTTACACCTGAATGCTGTGTGTTTACTTAGTTTTAAATATCTCATAACACACAGCATCCACATTTTTATAAAAGATCAAAAAATAAATTTAAAAAAAATCATTACTGCTGAAGACTGCTATCAGATAACCCTGGCCTTAAGGAGTTTGAGACACAGCACTTAACCATTATGCTAAAATGATGCTATTGTTTGGCTTCTTACACTTTTCATACCTAGCCTTTTATGATAGAACATATTAAATTATAGGCTAAATATGAAATGTATGCCCCATGAAGCAGCAAGCCATTGTGGGGTAGTGGTTAAATGCTGGACCTCGAACTCTGACAGACCAGGGTTCAAGGCTTTATACTTTCTTCTTTTAATTAACTAATTTAATTTAATTCAAAGAAAAGCAACGCAAGTGAGAGGTGGTGAGGTTTGTTGCAGTGACGTCCTGTGATCTTATTTAGCAGGAGAGCATTTAGACATGACTGCAATGTCAGCCATGTCCAAACATCCCTGGCGTCAAAATAATGGTGCCAGTATGGCTTTTGTGCTGAAAAGGGTACTGTAGCGGAATACCCATGCCAAATTGGCCCAGGCCAAAATGATGACACCGAAAAGGGGTGTACCGCTTGGAGAACGCTGCTTAACCAAAGAGCGTATTCCATGGCAAATAAATGAATCTCACTGCGCATTGCCTAAAACCATTGTGATTTCTCAAAATTTTAAATATCTCATGACACATCGCATCCGCATTATTTTTTTTAAAACCGTGCTACTGTCAGTCCTTGAAAGTTTCGCACTCAGAGACAATTTTTTTGTCTTTTGCTGAATTGCATTCTGGTATTTGTATTCTCACAGTCAAGATGGGGGAATAATGCCACAATTTCACACTTATTGCCTAACATAGTTCTATAAGGATTTATATACGTGAGTGACACGGTGGTATGTGTTCTTTTCAAGTTAGCTTTATAAAGCAGAGTATTGTTTAAAGCCAGAAATGGGGTAAGGAGGGGAAATTATGGGAGGGCAAGTAAGTCATGAGTATTACCCACGATGTGGCAAGATAGTTTGCAATCCTGGACACTGGTACAGTTATTTTTCCCTGATTGTAACTGCTTTTCAGGTCACAAGTAAAGGACACAATGGGGTGAAGAGCGTAACTTTTTTTCAGAGGGGCGGCCGCAACCCCTTGTTTTTTTTTAGGTTGGCAAGCTAGCTCAAATATTTGGCAACCAGGATTTTACTCAGTTTGTCTCATTCCCATTGCAGAGGCTCACTCGCAAGACCACAAGCACTTGTTTCGTATTAGGATTTTATTTTCCAGGGAATATATCACGACAGATTGATGGGTTTTAAAGGTGAGCACCTTGTATACTTTGCCAGCATATTTTTGGGAACATTTACTCTCTCAGGTCATTTTTCTGGTGTTCATTACTTTTCTATTTTGTCTTGCACACTTACGTCTTAGGAGTATGTCTGCACTATTAAGGAGAAAACTTTAGTTGCAGTGACGTTAAGGTGAGCAATATATTGTAACAAAACCCTTGAAATTCAAGGAAAAAACTTTAATTGCAGGGATGTTAAGGTCAGAACTTTATGCAAGAAAACCCCTGCAATTCAGCTAAAGCCACCTTAACTTTGTGTGCCCTGTTGCACAGCCTATGACCACAATAATGACATCACAGATCACATCACTGATGACATCACTATTACATGTTGTATGAGAACACTGATGACATTACAGATCACCCCGTTTTACTCAATGATACACCAGGATGGGAGCGGGTGAGGGTCGGGGTCCATTAGGTGATATTTTACCATTTTGGAGGTTACACCAAAACGACCAAAATAAATCTGTCTTTTTGGAGTTCGGCCTTGAAAATGCAGAAATATCACGTAGAAGCCTCTGAAGAGGCTGCAAGAAAATTGTTCCAGCACTCTAAAAAGGCACACAATCAAAGGAAACATTATCTAGAATTGGATACCTTATTGACTATTCTGGGGCCTTGGATGCGGGACTGATAGACAGCACATGCAATATCTCTACTACATTGGATTTTTGTGTCACAAATATTCATATAATATCCAATACATTTTGAAAATGTGTATGTTTGCAGGTTCCTGGAGCACAATATGTTGCAATTTAGTGGACATCGGTAGAAAGGCACATGCAGTTTAGAATGGATTTAAAACTCGACAAACAATTTTCCCTAAATACATGATGCTGGAATGTTGCAAGCTGGTGAGTGGACACGGCTAACCAGAATTAAAACGACAAGGGTAACCTGAGAAAGTGAAAAAGCACTTAAAAACTCTGCACATGCATTTAGATCTAGCATTGCACTTATTATTATTGTTATTTTTATTATTATTTGGTTATTCTTTGAGTGAAGACCTAGCTTCGGGAAGCAACGGGGGACTTGGCAAGTCATAGATGAATGCACACACTGAAGGAAGCTCTTCACAAGGGATCCATATGTAGCAGAGGGTGCTAACACTTTGTCACCTGCCACACCAGACACAATAAATAAACAAATTAACTCAGGTCCAATACAGTACCTTCCTTGTATATAGAGCTTAGAAAATAATTTCTAAAAGCTCAAAATCAGATGCAAAGTGTGTTTTGGCTGACCCGGTGACTGGAGGAAACACTGGTGAGCAGCTACACATTTCCCAAAGCAAAGTCTTTCCGCTCTTTCTACTGCAAGGAGGAGGACACAAAAACTGCCACATACGCGGAGCGCGCAGGGTGCGCAGTGGGTTCTGGTATTTGGGAGTTTGGGACATTGGGAGCGAGGCCTCTCCTGTGTCACCTGATGATTTGCAAAGCACCAACATATAAACAGATGTATACTCCTCAGAAACCGTAGTAAAATTCTCACTCTGCGTATACTTAGTTCAGCTGACTTAAAGTATGTGTAGCCCATGAAGGTCAGGGGAGTAGGTGGTTCTAGGGTTCACTGTTCCTTATCTGTTACGGCCTCACTGATACGAGCTCAAAATGAATCATTGGAATTCTTGGGGTTCCCGCTGGATAAGATGGCTGCTCATCAGTAAGGAGGTAACTGTTGCAACTGTTGTGCTAAACTCGCAGGTCCCGTAGGTGAGGTTCCTATTGCACAATCTAGGAGTGCTCCGTCTGCTACACAAATGGACAACGCGCAATGCTGGAAATGGCTTAGGTCCATATTTGCAGATGCGTAGAACCCGCTGCAATGAAAATTCACCTTGGCTTCTTGGAACACCAAAGGCCACTCCCACTTTCTTGTAAATGAACCATATAGTATGTATGCTCAAAGAAACATGGCTATTAGATCAGTTCCTGGTAGATGTTTTTTTTGTTCTCCAGTCCAAGGCAAAAACAGGCCGGGCACGGCATCCATTTGGTGGGTTTGTTACTGCCGTTTGCCATGAGCTAGAGTCAAGATCCATTCTCTGCAGCGACCCAGAGGGAAACTTTCTGGCTGTCGATGTGCTACTGAAGGGGGCTAGCCACTACGAAGCAGGTGTTGCTTATTAATATTTATGACCCATCCAGTGTCGCATCGATGGATGATATATTAAATATGTAGATATGACAATCTCTAACTGGGGCCTGGTACAGGGGGAGGATGGTATTATCCTGGGCGATGACTTGAATGCCAGATGTGGAGCCCACTTGGTGGAGGGGAACATCAGCTCTGTATGTTCTGTTAGTAGAATGGAGCAAAAGGAAGAGAACAGGAATGGGAAAAAAATTGCTAAGGTTCATGACAGAGTGGGAATTGGTAATACTTAATAGCAGAACACATGGGGATATCACGGGGAAACCAACCTGGCAGGGTGAGGCTCAAAAGGCTACTCTGGACTATGTGACCTGCAATGCAGTCCAGGTAGAATTGATTAAAAGGTTTTCTGTTGCCAACCAAATTGTGAGCGACCACGCTGTACTAAGATTAAAGAGTCAATATAGAAATTGGGTGGGGAGGCAGAAAAAGGAGGGGATGATTGGGAACGGGTAGACGATGATTGAGACATTGATGAGTAGTAATGCGGGTGGAGGATACTATCATCTGTTAGGACGTCCACTGATCAGCTGATTTTGAACCCAATAATGGAGGGGGTCTGGGTCAAGTTCATTGCAGACAGAATCTTTAATGAAACCGATTCACTTGAGTCAGGTTGGAAGCTGACTTCTCATTGGCCCATTAAGTTTAGCTCCTGCAACATCTGCGTACATCTAAAGAAGCAAAATAATTCAAGAGCGCCGGCCCAAATAACCTATCAGCAGCAGTTTGAAGGGGGATGTTGGTTTATGGGCAAGAGTATTATGCTCTTTGTTTAACAAAGTTTGCCTGACTAGATCTATCCCAGATTCCTGGAAGAAATCAATCCTGGTTCCAATATACAAAGCTGGGGACTGACAGGTTCCTGAAAACTATTGGCTGGTGTCCCTACACGACATACTGGAAAGGTGTTTGTCCTGTATGTTTTAGAACATCTACAGGCATAGGTTAAGACCGATGATATTTTACACCCCTTTTAGACAGGTATTGGACCAGAGTCCAGCACTGTACACAATACTGGGTGCTGGACACAATTTTAGCGCAGGCAAAGGCTGGTTCCAGCACCTCAGCCTACACTGCTTTTGTGGACTTTAGGTCCGCATTCGATCACAGTATTCTCTGGAATAAAAAGCTGACATGAGGGTGTCCTAGCTGGCTTTTGTGACCTTGCACACTGACAACTCGGCCCAGATTTGGCTTGGTGACCGCGGTTAGCTGTCGGAGGTGATGCGAATTAGCAGGGGGTCAGACAGGGATATATGCTTGCCCCCTGCTTTTTAACATCTACATGGCTGACTTGCAGGGCAAGCTGATGGCTAGAGCAGACTGTACGCCAAGGATTGGCTACCCCCTCATTGGTGGAATGCTTTATACAGATGACCTAGTTATACTTGACCATCTATTTACAGGGATAAAGGCTATACTTGATCAATTAGGGGTGTATGCAAATGAAAATCATCGTAACATAAATCTAAAATTAAGGTAATGTTGGTTGCGCAAAATAAAATCTACAGAACTAATATAATGACCAGTGTATGCACCATGGAGTACATTGACGCCTATAAATACTTGGGGCTGGAGATGTCAGTGACATCAGTATATGCTGACATAATAGAGCGCACAGTTAGATAAGCGAGAGAAATCACATGAATATCTAGGAAATTCCTAGCAGACCATGACGGCTTTTCTTTAATAGGTGTTGTTGTACTCTACAAAAAATGGGCTAGAGTCCCTGGCCACGAGAGATGTCAAGTGGTTAGATGGGGTGGAATCTCGTTTCTGGAGAACTGTATTGGGACTAGCAAGAGCTACCTTGATTGAGTATGTACGACTCGAGCTAGGTCTCTGGTCACTGAGAGCACAACTTCTGTCTTGTAGGGGGATACCTTACGCTAAAGGCAAAGGTAGTTCCTATCTGCCCACTTCTGGACTAATTGGGTATGAGCTATGATCTTCGTCAGTCTGGCAAAGTCGCCGCTCTGCATGCAAAACCTTTTTGGCGAGCTCTGCTCTACAATTCACTGGTTCCCAGACTTCGGCCGATGTTCTGCCGTTCCAGTGTTACAAGGAGCATTTACTCGAAGGCTGCTGAAATGGGATTGGCTGCGCAATTATGATCACCTTACCACAAGGGTTATGCTAGTGTGGTGTCTGTGGTTCACCGCTTCTTCAAACCCGAATGTTATCTATTGCTCTGTCCTGATCCAGCTGTTCACAGCTTTTGATTAAAATTCCGAATAAATTAGCTACAAGTTTTGGCGGTATGTGGCCGGAACAGAACATACCAGCAGAAGCCAGATTCTACAGAATATGTAGAGTTAAATCCAATCAAGAGTCAGCTAGGCATGTGCTGATAGAGTGCCCGGAAATGGGGGCACTCTACATGGTACTGCGGCCCCTTTGCATACGACTATATCTCGGTCAAGTCTGTAGATTTCTGGGTGTTTTACCTGAACACAGAATCTATGAAAGTCCTCCTGGCTTTATTTAGGATATGGCAAACGATTTTCACGCTTTTGGTTTATTATTTGTGATTGTAAAAGTTCTGTTAAGAACTATGCACAATTAAATTAAATGAAAAAGCTCAGCCTCCCCTGTCAGCAGGACCCCCTGGTGATGAGTTATGGCAGCTCACACCTGCCGTCTCATTGGCAGATGCATTTAGTCAAGGCCTCCCTGCCACTATATGATGGCGACCCACTTGAAGACATGCACTCGGCCTAGAATCTGCCCGGCATATAGGTTAGGCGGCCGGGCTCTGAATCAATGTATGGGATAATGTATTGCACCAATGAAATCTTCCAATTATGGGTGAAGCTCATCAGAGTGCCAGGACCACTTTATAGGCCCGGGATGGCAGGACCTGACATAAATGCATTAGATATAAGGGTGTTTTCCCAATCAATGCCCGACAGTTTGATTAGACGAGAACCGGGGGTGCATATTTCATCAAAAGAAGCCGTGCTTAATTATGCACCTGGTGCATTATTATTAAACGATACTCGGCGAGGGCTTGGCGTGCAAGGCCCTTTGCAGTGCGCATGTCCGGAATTGACTCCACCCCTCATTGTGGGAGCTGCTGCTTTCACAGTGTGTGCTTGGAAGTCCTTGGCCAGCGGCGGCCCACGCGGCGGTCGGGGGTCGAGAGAGGTATGGGATGCCGTTCTGGTAACCCCTGCAATTGCCACAGTGGGTGTGCATGGCCGACTGAAGGGGAGCATCCTCCGGGCTGCCTATTGGTTGGTTCAAAGGTTGCACCGTCGCGATTTACATGTCACAGGGTGGCGTAGCACACCTGTGGCTTCATGGCTTCAACCCATCCAGGAACAGGAACTCTGCCAGAGACAGGAACCCATCCAGGAACAGTAACCAAGCCAGGGGCAGGAACCCATCCAGGAAGAGGAACCCAGCCAGAGACAGGAACTCTTCCAGGAACAGGAACCCAGCTAGTAACAGCGACCCATCCAGGAAGTGGAAGTGAAACACAACCAGAGACAGGAACCCATCCAGGAACAGTAACTCAGACAGAGACAAGAACCCATTCAGAAATAGGAACAAAGTCAGAGACAAGAACCCATCCAGGAAGAGGCATACATCCAGGAATGGGAACACTGCCAGAGACAGGAACCAATCCAGGAAGAGGCACCCATCCAGGAACGGGAACACTGCCAGGGACAGGACCCCATCCAGGAACGGTCTCCCAGTCAGAGACAGAAACCCATCCAGGAAGAGGAACCCATCACAGACAAGAACACGATCAGGAGGCCATCTAAAAACAGGAACCCATCCATGATCAGGAATCCATCCAAGAACAGGAACTCTGCCAGAGATAGGAATCCATCCAGGAACATGAAATCAGCCAGAGACAGGAACCCATCCAGGGACAGGTACCTAGCAAGATGCAGGAACCAATCCAGGAATAGGAACCCGTCCAGGAGCGGGAACCCTGCCAGAGACAGGAACCCATCGAGGAGTGGGAACCCTGCAAGAGACAGATACTCAGCCAGAAACAGGAAACCATCCAGGATCAGGTACCCAGCCAGATACAGGAACCCATCCAGGAACAGGAACCCATCTAGGAAGAGGAACCCATCCAGGAACAGGAACCCAGCTGGTGACAGGAACCCATCCAGGAACAGGAACCCTGCCAGACACAGGAACCCAGCCAGAGACAGAAACCCTTCCAGCACC
Source organism: Ambystoma mexicanum (assembly GCF_040938575.1). Taxonomy (NCBI): domain Eukaryota; kingdom Metazoa; phylum Chordata; class Amphibia; order Caudata; family Ambystomatidae; genus Ambystoma; species Ambystoma mexicanum. The sequence continues at coordinate 1,185,277,132 of NC_090926.1, forward strand.
AGGAACCCAGCTGGAGACAGGAATATATCCAGGACCAGGAACCCTGCCTTAGAAAGGAACCCAGTCAGAGGCAGGAACCCATCAAGGAACAGGAACCCAGCCAGAGTCAGGAACCCATCCAGGAAGTGGAAGTGAAACCCACCCAGAGACAGGAACCCATCCAGGAACAGTAACCCAGACAGAGACAAGAACTGATCCAGAAATAGGAACACAGCCAGAGACAAGAACCTATCCAGGAAGAGGAACCCATCCAAGAGCGGGAACCCTGCCAGAGATAGGAACCCACGCAGGAGCAGGAACCCTGCAAGAGACAGGAACCGAGCCTGCGACAGGACCCCATCCAGGAGCGGGAACCCTGCCAGGGACAGGAACCCACCCAGGAGCGGTAACCCTCCCAGACACAGGAACCCATCCAGGAATGGTAACCCAGACAGAGACAAGAACTGATCCAGAAATAGGAACACAGCCCGAGACAAGAACCTATCCAGGAAGAGGAACCCTCACAGGAACAGGAACACTGCCAGAGACAGGAACCTATCCAGGAGCGGGAACCCTGCCAGAGACAGGAACCTATCCAGGAGCGGGAACCGTGCCAGAGACTGGAACCATCCAGGAGCGGGAACCCTACCAGAGAATGGAACCCATCCAGGAGCGGGCATCCTGCCAGAGACAGGAACCCATCCAGGAGTGGGAACCCTGCCAGAGACTGTAACCCATCCAGGAGCAGGAACCCTGCCAGAGACAGGAAACCATCTAGGAGTGGGAACCCTGTCAGAGACTGGAACCCATCCAGGAGCGTGAACCATGCCAGAGACTGGAACCCATCCAGGAGTGGGAACCCTGCCCGAGACTATATCCCAACCAGGAGCAGGAACCCTGCCAGAGACAGGAACCCATCCAGGAGCGGGTACCGTGCCAGAGACTGGAACCCATCCAGGAGCAGGAACCCTGCCAGAGACATGAACTCATGCAGGAGCTGGAACCCTGCCAGAGACAGGAACCCATCCAAGAGCTGGAACCGTGCCAGAGACTGGAACCCATCCAGGAGCGGGAACCCTGCCAGAGACAGGAACCCATCCAGGAGCAGGCACCCTGCTAGAGACAGGAACCCATCCAGGAGTGGGAACCCTGCCAGAGACAGGAACCCATCCAGGAGCTGGAACCCTGCCAGAGACAGGAACCCATCCAAGAGCGGGAACCGTGCCAGAGACTGGAACCCATCCAGGAGCGGGAAGCCTGCCAGAGACAGGAACCCATCCAAGAGCGGGAACCGTGGCAGAGACTGGAACCCATCCAGGAGCGGGAACCCTGCCAGAGACAGGAACCCATCCAGGAGCGGGCACCCTGCTAGAGACAGGAACCCATCCAGGAGTGGGAACCCTGCCAGAGACAGGAACCCATCCAGGAGTGGGAACCCTGCCAGAGACAGGAACCCATCCAGGAGCGGGTACCCTGCCAGAGACTGGAACCCATCCAGGAGCGGGCACCCTGCCAGAGAAAGGAACCCATCCAAGAGTGGGAACCCTGCCAGAGACTGGAACCCATCCAGGAGCGGACACCCTGCCAGAGGCAGGAACCCATCCAGGAGCGGGAACCCTGCCAGAGACAGGAACCCATCCAGGAGCGGGAACCCTGCCAGAGACTGGAACCCATCCAGGAGCGGGTACCCTGCCAGAGACAGGAACCCATCCAGGAGCGGGAACCCTGCCAGAGACTGTAACCCATACAAGAACCTGAACCCACCGAGACACAGGCACCCCTCCAGGGACAGGATTTATATCAGACCGTTTAGAAAGGGGGCACCAGGTTATTTTCTACATTTCAGCGTCCTATGGCCAGATGGCGGAGCTGTGTGGGGGCTTTTATCTGAAATAGCTCCAATCATGTTTTGCATCTGCCAAACATGAAGGATAATTATGGAGACTGCTGCCATTCCGTTCAGACATCGCAGAACCCTAATGCCACGTGCTGGGGGAGTGGTGTTCGTAACACAGCCTCCTCCCGACGACCTGCGAGGCCCCCAGGGCAGGGAGGCCGTGGACTAACACACACGCCCTATGCCTTCCGGCCCAGGGTCAAAGGTTGATAATGCATTGCCAGAGAGCCCCAACCTCGCCTCAAGGGTCCATCAAGTCACCGCGCATGCGCTCAGATCACCTGGAATCCATGATGAAGTAGAAAATGGCCTGTCAGAATGCATTCATTTTGCAGATAGCAAGACGGTCTGAACCCAACCCTATTACCAATATTAGTCACGACACAAAGCAGGCGTATATTCGCAGTATTTGTGGCTCCGCACAGCCGGAGTCCCCACCTTTGAATTGGGTTCCAGGGCCATTGGCAACTTATCCTGCGTTTTCTCAGCAGCTTTCGAGATTAAAACATGATTTAGCGGCTGGCTGGGCTAAGAAAACAGGCATTTATTCTGGGAAGGAGCCAGCGTCGCCTCTGTAACTGACAGGTTTCATTGCCTCTGCTCCCTTTAAAGCTTTGTTCATCTCCGCCCGCAAGTATATCAATATACAATGCGATTTTCTCTGGGCTTTATGAAAGATTTATATGCAATACTCTCGCTTCATTTTCAGACCTGGGACCTATTTGCTGCGCCACACTGCCACCCGCTGGACGTTCAAAAACATTGGCGCTCGGTAGAGCACAACCAGCAGGCGACAAGTATGCCCCACTCCAAGCATTGGGGCCAACTGTGTCCTTTCTACATCTAGCATTGAAAGGTCGACTTGTCTGCAGCACAAAAACCTTGGCAGTGCTGCCTTCGGCATTGCATACTGGTGTGTTGTCCTGCGAGTGTTTAATTGTGTTGTGTCGATTTAATCCCAGATATCTGACTTCTGTCTCTGTTTGTAATTCCAAGGGTCGCACGCCACCCCCCTTTTCTGCATTCTGCCGTGTAGGCAGCACTCAATTTGAGCTTTGACATGGTCCATAGATGTAACTGACGTGCAGGCATTTGAGGGCAATGTCCAGCTACAGCCGTCTGGCGCCCTCTGGTGTACATGGGAGCAGGGCACTGTGAGTCCCTTTGCAGCCACTGATGTCCTGTCCTGCTGATTTCAATTGCACCCTGCTCGGCGAAATATGCAAGCAAGCATTGGCAACGCCAACAGGTTGGGTTTTTAGTAGGCATAGGAAAGACTTACCAGGCACTGCCACGGTGCTATTAACTGCCCATTGATGGTAGCAGGTGCAAAATGTTTCAAGCAACTGGGCCTCTAATAGCAGTGCCTGGCAAATACCTAAAACTTATACGCAAACCAAAACTGTTGTTTTTTGACAAAGCTTGTTTTCTTTACAGGAGCTCAGTGAAGGACACATATAGGACCTCATTACGACCCAGGCGTTGGACCATGGTGCTAATAGCACCATGGTCCATGCCGGTAACTTACCGACTCTGCCATGGCGGAATGGGGAATTACCGCCCCATTCCGAGGTTGGCGGGGCGTTAATTCCCCATGCCGCCATGGCCCTTCCCCATTCCCATTTTTGCCCCATAGGGCTCAATGGGAATGGGGAAGGCGCTAAGTACGGTGCCGCAAATTGCGGCACCCTATTTAGCACCAAGGTCCCTTTGCGGGTTGGTTGTTTAAAGCCTGCTAAAAGCAGGCGTTAAAGTGCCACCCGCAAAGGGACATCGTAATCAGGCGTTAAGGGTTTAACGGCGCCGCCACCTATTACGGCGCCGTTAACCCCTTAACGCCTAGGTTGTAATGAGGGTCTATAGTACTTATAAGTCTAGTAATTGAAGGCAATCCTGGTTAAGGCATTTTTATTACACTAGTAGTAAATTTATACTTAGAGTAAATTTCTATTTTTATAGCACTTTTATCCAAAGTGCTGTAACTGGCACATATTATTACCTAATTTAAATGGATACTTTATCAGCTTTGGAAGGATGAAAGGCTGAGTGGGCTTAACCAGGATTGAAACCTGTGACCTGCAGAACAAAGACAGATCACCACAACCAGCACTCAACCCGCTGAGCCATTTTACCGGCTCCACTTCCAATTAAGCCATTAGCTCTCAGAAGACTGATTTGGGAAAACACTGGCAGGCACTTTAAGGGCAATGTCAGAAGGTAAGCCTTGATGAAAGCGAGCTCAATGTGTTCCCATGAGCAGGTGTTTTGGGTGGGGACGGGCAGGATCTTGGAGGCAATGACCATAGGGATTAGCATGGCCATGGGAGGTCCATGCTTTGTGTCCCTACTCAAATAACTAATGGCATTTACTATGGAAACATGCACCCACTAGGGATGAGCATTTCCATGTTTAGGTCACTCTACTCATGAAGTGTGTTGGACACTTACTCCTTTGACACCCCCCGGCCCCCGCCTCACCAAACACTGGGAATCAAGCCTGTTTTTTTTCATAAAATATAAATGTTTGAATTCAGAAATGTATTCCGTTTTTTATGAATTAATTTGATTCTTCATTTATGGAATTCTTTTTTACTTAACATATGATCTCTTAGCTTAGTAATAGATGCAATCATTTATTCACTCATTTTTTGTAACCAAGTATTTTTTTTTTAATTTTCAATTTGCTTTTATAATTTTTCTGGTGAAGGAGTAGAGCATGTGTTACTTTGGCAGGTGATTTCCAGTTTTCCGTGTTTGAAAAGGTTGGTCAACATTAGCCTAATTCACTTTTCACAAGTAAAAAAGCTCACAGCTGTACACATCAGATTTCCCAGTCTGCAATCTCCATCAAGGGGTTTCACCCCAAAATCGCGGCGCAATTATTGTGAACCACCTGGTCCTGCCCGTTGCTCTCATTCCACTTTGTCTTCCACTAATCTGATTACACGTCCTCCTGCAAAGGCGGCGATCTTTGCCCACTGGCTTTCCAGATGTTTTGGACTAAGACTCCCATGATCTCTTACCATTGACTATGTTGGCTAGGGCTGATGGGAACTGCAGTCCAAGCCATCTGCAGAAAAAAAAAGGTTGCAGTTCCCTGCTCTAAGGATGTGATGTTCCGTTTGCCAACGCTTGGACAGGATGTGTGAGCCCACCAGATGTGTTCTGCTTCTCAACTTCCATGTGTCACTGATGCGCCCTGTGGGAACAGCACATGCCAACCACGTTGAGAGCTTCTATTTATCATGTATTAATTGTTAGAAGAATTGAAAGATTGATTAACTCATCCTATTTATAATACAGTTAAAATAATCCACATTTCAAATGGCGAACGGTGGCAGCAATAGTTTAGTCTTCTAATGGGCAAAGAGACATTGTTATGACCTCCAGCTCCCTTATAGAGTGGACTCTGGCAATGGTTTGAGTTTTGGCTGCAAAAGAAGAATAGGAGTGTCCTATACACTCCCTGTGCGACGATATATGTATTATGACAATAAACGCTGAGCCAGCGGGCCATTACCACCTAAGGTAATGCCCCAGGGCCTAAAGTTACAACGGTGGCCCCGGGGGCATTACCTTAAGGTGGTAATGGCCTGCCGGCGAGGCAGTTATTGCCATTAGCATTCTGGGGTTTGCAGTCTCGGGATGCTAGTTTTCCAGAGTTTGCAGCCCCGGAATACTAATGTGCTGACAAAACCTTTTCAAGTAGCATTTCTTTTGCTGTTTGAAAAGTTGTTTCAGCAGTACGCATTAGTTCTAGGAACACTAGAATGCACATACTGATTCATTAGTACGGAGCAACAGGGTGCAATTTTGGCACAGAAATAAACATAAAAAGTAGCCACCTTGGAAATGTGGTCTCTTCTCCCTTTCCATGGTCCCCTGGAAAAAAAAAAGAAGAGTGTACCTGGCACGCGATGCATGCAAGTGCGTCCACGGGATTACACTATGGTATGGCTCAGAAATGAGCCAATCCACGTTAAGTGTATCACATGGATTCTCGCCGCTGGGTACTAATAATCCATATTCCCTTTTTATGTTCTTAATTTGGTTTACGGCATCAATTCCACTTGGTATATGCTGTTTTGACATTTAGGGAGCTGTTCTTTTTTAAGAAAAACCAGTGCACACAAAATAGTCGATCATCATACACTGCATGCTCCACTGCCGCCAGAATGCTCAAATAGTTGGGTTTGTATTTTGGCAGAACTTAAAACGTGCTCCAGCCAGCGTAAACCCCATAGTGCACAAAATGAGTAAGCACCCACAGAGTCATATCAAATATTAGCCCTGCTAAAAACAAATAGCACTGACTCTACAGCACCTGCCCAAACTACCCTGCTTTAAGCACAGGGCATTATGGCGCAAGAGCTCTGCTCTTCCTGCATGCCTGGGAACACCAGCAACAAACAATTTGGCCTCCCAGGTCAGTTCTCCAGGTCCAATGCACAATATCAGGGACCTGGAAGATAAGGAGAGTGGGTTCCCATCAGGGCACCGTCTACCAGGTCTTTGGAACTTTGGTTTCTTGCATTAAGATTGCACCATTTATTCAATGTTTAAAAAACGGCCTTTTTGAAGACAAACAAAGATTGTCCATATCTTCTAATTGCCTTTTCATTTGAAAGCATTCTGGCTGCGAATAAGCACAGCCAAGAGCAAGTGTTGAGCCATTCAGTACTGTAAAACACCAATAAATAAAATGACAAGAAAAAAGAAAACTAGGAGCAAGTTGGAATGAATGGATAATTATGCTGATTCAGCAAATGTTTCATCTCTGAACCCAAATACTGCACTTGCAGGACACTTGCTAGTTGGAAGGCAGTTTTGTTAGACAAAGCATTCACATCTTGTCAGTTCATTGTGCCACCCAAGCAATGCGTGGCCCTATCTAGTCTCCAACTCTTCTCAGGGGTCCACTAAGTGCTGGCTTATTTATTTATTCAATGTATTTGAAATTTTGTTTCTCTATTGCCCACCACCAACTTGTAAATTTTAATCAAGTTTTTTAGAGGAAAGGTGAGGTTGCTATTATTGAGATAGTGGGCCTTATTCCGAGTTTGGCACTAGCTGTGCCCGTATTAAGGGCATGGCTACCGCCAAACTCGCTACCGGCTCCGGCACCCGCAAATGGGCCATTACCGGCCCATTACGAGATGAATGGGCCGGTAATTGCCCATTCGCAGGTGCCGGTATGTCTGGCCTCCCGATCGGGTGCATGGTTGCACCGGCACGTTAATAACGGTGCTGGTGCAATCACGAGTTCTGTTCGCAGGTGCCGGTCAGCACGCCTGGTCAGACCACCCGTGCAGTCCGGCACCGGCAAGCAGAACTTGTAATGTGGTGGAGAGGTAACAATGGCGCCGGTAGCACTACCAGCACAGTTGTTGCCTTTCCACCACATTCGTAATGAGGCCCAATATGCCCATCGCAGGTGGGCCAACCCTGTCAGTAATGGTCCACCACCTAAGTTAAGGGCCCGACAGAAGTGTGGGTCCCTTACCGAGTGTGGCAGTGCTGTTATCGACAGTGTCAGCCCGCTACCGATGGGCATATCACCGTTGGCACACGTGCAGTTAACTATGCAGATGCTAAGTGTGTTTTTTTAAATATATATACAAAAAGAAACCTCCCTATTCTGTGTGGCCCAGCGTCGCACAGTGCTTTCGTCCACAAAGTCAGTTTTCAATGCTGATGACATCTGATTCTTTTTGGGAGGGGTTTAAACCACACTCTTAGCACCCGTGTAGTAAACTATGCAGATGCTAAAAGGTGAGGGGAGTGGGGAAGTGGACGCTGGCTACCCAGGGTGCTCAGAACGAGGGCCTATACCATATAATACAGCCTGCGTTCCAAGCAGCCTGATTGGCTAGCGCACCCTCGCAGGGTGCTAATGTTGGATAATGACCCACCCCCAAGTTATTGCTATAAGAGAATCTGGGGCCTACATATTATTTGGGGGGGTCACTACCTCAACTGAAAATGACCGGTGCCCAGGTCTATAAAGCTATTAGCACATGGAGTTGTGCAATTAAGGGGAAAGTATTGTTATGTTGAAAAGCAGTAAGCACAGGCATGTCATTTGTAATGTTATTAAATGGACATGTAACTGGTATCACTAAACTTGTTATATTTTGTGTTTCTTTGGTGTGTGTTAATTTGTGGTATGGAAGTTTCTGTGCTTCCTTTACACAGCCACTAGTTCCTGTGCTGATCGTCAGGCTGCCGCTAGACAGAAGACACTAATTCCTGTGATGATTGACAGGCTGCCGCTAGACAGAAGACACTAGTTCCTGTGCTGATCGTCAAGCTGCCGCAAGACAGAAGACAATAGTTCCTGTGCTGATCATCAGGCTGCTGCTAAACAGAAGACACTAGTTCCTGTTTTGATCGTGAGGCTGCCGGTAGACAGAAGACACTAGTTCCTGTGCTGATTGACAGGCTGCCCCTAGACAGACGACACTAATTCCTGTGCTGATTGACAGGCTGCCGGTAGACAGAAGACACTAGTTCCTGTGCTGATTGACAGGCTGCCCCTAGACAGACGACACTAATTCCTGTGCTGATTGACAGGCTGCCGCTAGACAGAAGACACTAGTTCCTGTTTTGATCGTGAGGCTGCCGGTATACAGAAGACACTAGTTCCTGTGCTGATTGACAGGCTGCCCCTAGACAGACGACACTAATTCCTGTGCTGATTGACAGGCGCTGCTAGACAGAAGAGACTAGTTCCTGTGTTGATCATCAGGCTGCCGTTAGACAGAAGACACTAGTTCCTGTGCTGATTGTCAGGCTGCTGCTAGACAGATGACACAAGCTCCTGTGCTGCTCATCTGGCTGCCTAGACAGAAGACACAAGCTCCTATGCTGCTCGTCAGGCTGCCACTAGACAGAAGACACAAGCTCCTGTGCTGATCGTCAGGCTGCCACTAGACAGAAGACACAAGCTCCTGTGCTGATCGTCAGGCTGCCACTAGACAGAAGACACAAGCTCCTGTGCTGATCGTCAGGCTGCCGCTAGACAGAAGACACTAGTTCCTGTGCTGATCGTCAGGCTGCCGCTCGATAGAAGGGACTAGTTCCTGTGCTGACCGTCAGGCTGCCGCTAGATAGAAGACTATCTATGCACCAGCAAATGCAGAGCAACCCACCCACAGGGTTTCTGTCCCTTACCCTCTCTCCCATTTATAGCATCCTGCACCGCCCCATACACAAATGTGTGCGATCTTGCATTATCGGTCACTTTTTGTGCATGATTGTGAGCCATTTCCTAGGCCACTTCTATTCAGCACCGAGTGGCTTCCTGACTAGATTCACAATATGTAGATCAGAATTCCCTTGCCAAGAGTGTTACCGCCTGGGGCGTCATCACGCAGATTCAATAAAGTGGTTAATGGCCCTCAAACACCCAAAGCACCAAGTCTTTGAGAAAGGTCCTTTGTGTGGCCAACCGGTTGAAAATCGAACTATCGTTTTCCTCTGCCTTTGCTTCGGAAATCACTCTATAGAGTTAATGCATGTTGGTGAGGGTTTTCAATTAATACCAGGGGTATGTAGGTTACATGTTGCTTGATCATCTTTGCTTATTATCCCTGCTGAGCAGGTGTGAACCCACTTATGAGTATCAACCCCTTGCACAGGTCATGCCTGATTAGTGGCAAAGCTGGTTTACTTGGGAATTCCAAGGCTGACTGAGAAGATTGCGTGGTCCCCGCCATGATCAAAGCCGGCTCTCTCGCTGTTCTGCAACACGTGACTGTTCCTCTTCGGTATGTATCGGAATGTCTTTCTCCAAACCAGCCTTATTATTTAGATTGCAGGTGACAGGTGCGGTGGTAGCATTGTTCCAACATGATCCAGTTTTCCCTTGCCCTATGAATGAGGGCGGGATGTGTCTGTGGCTGCTGAACGTCTTTGAGTGATAAAAGTCAAGAAATTGTTCTCTTCTTCTGAGTGCAAATTTGAAGCTGAGAAGTGTTTGTTACGCAGACAAAGTGCCTGATTCATGGACAAGTGTGCATAATACACGCAAAGGCCACACAGTGAGAACAACACTGTGTGACCCTGTGCGCAGAGTAAAAAATGCGCACCCCGCGTACTCATGAAATGTTTTGCGCAAAGTAACCATATACGCAAGTCGCGGCCGGAGCCCCACCAACATGCACCCACGCAAAGCCAAAAAAAGCCAGAAACAGCTACATTTGCGTGTACACCAGACGTGCATGCATGCACCCTGTAAACAGTGTGTGGCGCTGCCCACAAGCAGGCCTGAACCTCGGCAGCCCTGTGCAGGGACCCACGCAACTGTCACCGGCCCCCCAACAACACGCATAAGGTTTATCATAACTTGGTTATCGCTCAGGAAAATCTGCGTGGAAACCCTGTAAACTGTTGCTGCACCGCGCTAAGCTGCGTATGCGCTACCCTAACTACAATCGGGACCATGTCTGTGTGCACACACCCCTAAATCCGACATGCAAACTCACCCCCAAAGTTGCAAAACCTCTGCACAAGTCTGTACACCTGCTTTCAGGTGGCAGAAAATTCAAGAACTTTACCTGGGCATTTTGCAAGGCGAGAGCTTGCACGGTCACATCCATGAATACGCTTTGTCATGTGTACTTGTAGGCATGCCATGGACTGCCTGCATGCCGTCTCTCGTAACACCCACTCTTGGGCAATTTGTTCCCCATTTTCGGTGTTTGGCCCACATATCTACCCTATGCGTAGGCCACACCCACGCCCTGCGTGCTCTCCGCGCAAGGCGCTCGGCTACTTGCAGTGATGCATGGTGCATGCTGGTTATCCCTACAAGTTGGCAAAATATCCCACGCAGTCATTTCAATGAATCGACAGATGGAATGCTGCATGCATTTTGTCACGCAAATCCTGTATTTTGCTTGTGAATAATTCCATGAATCAGGACCAAAGAGTACAAACTTGTAGCTTGTGATTGTCGTTTGAATCAGAGAGAGATGAGTCCTCAGAAATGAGCTCATGAAATTCTAGGAAAATAGGCCTATGAGGGATTTCACCCCACAAACTGATTGTCATTAATGGATTTTTACGAGGCTGGCCAATTTTCTGCTGAAGTGCAAAACAGAAAGTGTGGCATCCACAATAGCAGTGACCATGTAGCTGCTGTTAAGTGATGTGATATGGTATGATATGATATGGCATTTATAACGTGCCTATAAACAAGTGTTTCAAGGCACGATGAGGCAAGGGAGCAGGGGAAGACAGAAAACGATCCTACTAGGCGAGGTGCCATTCAAATCGCGCACGTGCATGGCAAGGGGGAAAGAAAAAAGTGAGCGGGGGAAGGGAGAGGGGAAAGCGCAGTACATGGGATAGTAAAATAAATAAGAGAAATAAAAACGGCAAGCTGGTGGCAAGTGCAAGGTAAGTGCAGACATGGTAGGGGACTGTAGGGATACAGAAAACAGTCCCCAGGTGCAGGGGTAGCCAGGGAGGCAATGCAGGCTTGCAACAGGCGGGGCCTGATCCAGAGATCAGAAAGGGTGGCCAGGTAACCAGTGCAGATTCAGCCAGGCATTCAGCAGGGGAGAGCGGGAGAGAAAGCAGGAGCAACGAGGAAGGTTTTGAGGTGCTTCTGGAACCAGAGATGGTTCTCCTCAAGTTTCAGGGAGGCAGGAAGGCTGTTCCAGAGGGAGGACCCCACTGAAAAGAGAGATCTACCACCAACTCGTTCCTTGGAGAAGCGACTGACCCTGAGGGAGTTGGAGGCAGAAGAGCGAAGAGCTTGAAAAGGAAGATATTTAGGAAGAGAGAGTTGAAGTTATTGAGGCCCCAGAAGGCTTTGTGGACAATGCAGAGGGCTTTGAACTTAATCCTTGCAGCCACTGGGAGCCAGTGCAGAGATTTCAGTCCTGGAGAGATACGATCCCTGGGCTTGAGGCCAAGGACACGTCTCGCAGTCCTGTTCTGGATAAGTTGCAGAGGGCGGATAGTAGAGGCAGGCAGATTTAGATAGAGGCTGTTACAATAGACCAGCCTAGAGAGAACCAGGGATCTGGAGACAGTGAGCTTCTGGGGGAAGGAGAGAAAAGGAAGAATACCTCTGAGGAGGTGCAGCTGGTAGTGTGACCTCTTAGAGACGTCAGAGATGTGAGGAGAAGTGAGTAACATGTGAGGTGGCTATCACCTGGCAAATGTTCAGGTTTGAATATAGATAGATTATTATTATTATTATTATTATTATTATTATTATTATTATTATTATTATTATTATTATTATTAGTATTACTGTTAGTGATTTTTTATGAATGTGCCGGCCAGACCCTACAGCTTCTCATCGCTCAACCACGGAATTAACCCATTTTGAATGGCATTGGTCTGTTGAAACGGTGAGCGTGTGGCCCCTGAGTTATTCTACCGTATTTTTAAAAATAGATTTCTGTATCTATAAATATGTAGGTTTATGTTGAGCAACTTTTTTCAACAGTGTGAGTGGGGAGTTTTTAAGTTGTCTTATATCTTTATATGTTGCAAAAAGTCCTTTAATGTATTTCCTATTTTACCATCCAGGTACCCCAAACATGCCTGCAGCTGGAAGCAACTGTCCATGATTAGTGCTGTCGACAGTACCAAGGCACATGGTTGCTGCACCTGGGCTTATTATGGTATATGATAGAATGCCTAATCATAGGCTAGCAGACCATGTGCTTATATTGGCAGACCGTAGGCATCAATACATTGGTACGTCTCTTGGAATACTGTGCCATTTCTGAGTATTTGATATGATATGATATGATAAGTCATTTATAACGCAACTGTTCACAGGTGTGTCAAGAAGAGACAAGACAAGAGTGGAAGATAGAGGGAGGACAAACAATTACGTTCTTACTAGGCCTTGTGTTATTCAGATCATGCAAGTGCTGCAGAAAACACAAAGGCCAGGGGGAGGGAGAAGGGAGATGTGCAAGGGAGGGGGAAGTGCCATCAGGGCACTGCTGAGAGGCTAAGCAACGAGGGATGCACAGCTCCTGGATGTGCAACGAGGCAGGGGACTGTTGGGTTACAGTTACAGCCCCTAAGTGCATGATAGGCCCAGAGGAAGTGCAGTGGAGACTGGCCATGGAGGAGCCTTGTACTCAGTGAGACTCGGGGTAGCCAGGACACCAGTCAGTGCAGCGGAGAGGAGGGTCAGCAGGGGAGAAAAAGAGAGAAAGCAGACGTGATACGGAAGGTCTTGACCTGCTTCTGGAATTTCAGGTGGTCTGGCTCAAGTTTGAGAGGGGCAGGGAGGCCATTCCCAAGGGAGGCACCTGCAGAAGAGAGAGATTTACCCCCCACTCTCTGCTGGGAGAAGCGTCTGACCCTCAGAGAGTTGGAGGTGGCTGAGCGAAGGGCTCAAGAAGGAAGGTATTTTGGAAGAGAGAGTTGGATGTAATACAGGCTCAAACCCCAGAAGGCCTTGTGGAAGATGCAGAGTGTCTTGAACTTGAACCTTGCCTCCACCGAGAGCCAGTGGAAGTATTTCAGGGCTGGAGAGATAAGGTCCCTGAGCTTGAGGCCAAGGACAAGTCTCACAGTCATGTTCTGTATTAGTTGTAGAGGGCGGAGAACAGAGAAAGGCATGTTAAGAAAGATGTTGTTGCAGTAGTCCAGCCTAGAGAGAACCAGGGCTCTGGAGATGGTGAGCTTCTGGGGGAAGTGGGAAAAGGAAGAATACCTCTGAGGAGGCTCAGCTGGTTGTGGGCCTTCTTGGCAAGGTCTGTGATGTGAGGAGAGTAGGAGAGAATGGAGTCAAAGAAGACACCACGTTTTTTTGCCTCACGGGAATGCGTGGTTGAGGGTCCAATGAGGGCGGCCAGTGTGAAAGAGGGAAAGCGGGAGCAGGGGTCCCAATGAGAAGGATCTCAGTCTTACTGTCATTAAGGCAGAGATTTTTGGAGGTGCGCCAACCCTGTATCACGGAAAGACAGTCAGGAATGAGCAAGAGATGAGAGGAGGCTGAGGGGAGCCTGAAAGAGAGATGAGTGTCCTCCGCATAAAACTGAAAGTTAGAGAACAAGGCAGAGATCAGGTGGGCCAAGGGGGTCAAATGACATTGAAGAGCCAGGGTGAGAGTTTAGAGTCCTGAGGAACACCACATGAGGAGAAAGAGGTGGTGGAGAGAAAAGACACATGTTGGACCAAGGAGGGAAGTCCAGGAGGAAGGAGGTCAACTGCTCCAGACCCTGATCCGTTATGCCCAGGTTCTCATGGTGTACATTGATCAGGAAGGCATGATTGAAAATGGCCAGGGTCTTGTGGGGTTCAAATTCAGAATCAGGTTCAAATGAATGGCCTCTAGCCACGTTAGGCCTTAGAGTGCAATCATCCTTTCATTCCCAACTGGCCCACATCAAAATGCTGTGGCAGAGCAAGAAAGAGGAAGCCACATATTTAAATGGGGCCTGTGCTGAAATGATGAGGCCCAAAACGCGAGGCCTACTTTCCATTGAATGTGTAACTTTGTAAAAGCACAGACTACTATCATGGAAGTGTGTGCAGTTCCCAGCCTAAAACAATGACCACATGGAGACCAAACTTCACTTGAGTAATGTGAGTTTATCCTGATGGAAAAATGAAAATTGATGACAAGATGCAATTTTATTAATGATAAAAATAAGTCCTCATGTGCAATGTGATTGCAACATTCAAAGTGTGAGCTTAGTGCATGAAGAAAAGCTGTGTTTAACCCAAAATGACATTTCCCATGAGATTTGAAGTCCCAGGCAAGCCCTGCCTTCTCCTGTTATCTGACAATCTCTTTGAAGTTTCTGCAGAGGCAACTTGTGCTGAACTAAGGCTTTTATGAAGTCAGCAGCTGACCACTGGGAAAAACAGAGGATTCATTTAATGGGTTCAACTCTGAGAAATCCTTGAAAATAAATTACAAGTTTGTGGTCAGCTCAAAGACACTGATCACAGACCTGCTCCCAAAGGATTTCCCATGAGCATTCAGGATGGGGCAATAGGCTCTGCTTTCCAAGATAAGCAACAGATCCTCTATTAGCCTTGAACTGTGCAAGAATGTTGATGAACTTTATTGTGGGTCTAGGTCAACACAGGAAGCTGATGGCCAGATCCCCTATTCAGTTTGAAGAAACAAAACCTAATGTGAACGTTGAAGGGATAATATGTGTGTAATGAATACAATGCCATTGGGATACATAGGTGATCATACTTTGTCAATTTTCTCAAGACAAATAGATCACACGATAATGAAACAAACATCACTGCAAAGTTCATAAAAAAACCTATTTGCTAAAGTAGCTCTCAACAAATTGTACCGTGAACTGAAGCTACAACCTGAAATGTGTTTTTAGCTCCCCAGAAAATTCCAGCAAGCAGAGATCCAGGGAGGTGTTTGCGTAAAAAGTAGATGTCGGGATGACAACCTCATATTGAGAACTGTTATAATTATTGAATAAAGCAAGAACATCCCTAATTTGAACCTCGTGCATCGTACTTCAACAGGACATATTTCAGTAGGTCTGACGAGAGCAACCCAAATATAGCTATAGTATGATACTTAATTGTAAAGTAAAAACATTGCCATGTTAGAGGTTTTAGTGCAAAATTAAGATGTGTAAAATGGAAATGCAAGTGGGGGGGCCTGATCCCCTGTCAATGTGGCCTTGGTAAACGGAAGGGACCAATAAAAGTAGAGAGACTAGCCCTTGAATAAGGTGTTGGAAAATGGTTGTCCAGTCAAAACTAATGACCAATGAATGAGTAGGCATGTCATCATTTAGATCCTTTTGGGGTGTTGTTTAGGTGTTATAATGAGACGCACAATGGAAATCAGGATCTGAGTGAGAAACAAATGAGATGGGCTGACTGAAATTACCTGGGTTGGAACTGCTGATAGAATTTCTGGAGGAAAGTAGGAGAAAGGAGAGACACTTTGCTGATCAAACCTATTGCTCCATGTCTTCCTGCTTCCAAGGCAAGCTTGTTTTATGAGGATCTGTTTAAGTTCATACTGTCCCCTTAATTAGTGTGCGGGGGGATGGAAGTGCAATGGTTAATTAATTTCCATACACCAAATTACATGGAGTGATTTTGTTTAAATTCAAACTCAACAACATTGCCTTAAGTGTGGATAAATACAATGCCTATTAAAGTAATGGGTCGCCGTACTTCTTTTTGTCACCAACAATTCCCATCTGCAAGTGATGCTTTAAAAACGAAATTCCCTACTGTTCCCATTCCCCTGAAACCTAGGATGAAGTAGAGTGGTCCAAAGTGATCCACCGTGTCTCTGTGTGTGTGTTGGGGACAGAACATTGTCTTCTTAAAATGAAACAGAGTGAAGTCACTGAGTTAAAAGCACATCTCTGCAGAGAGTGGGATAGCGTGTCCTGAGAGAAGGAACATTTTGCATTGCAGAGTGGTGATGAAAAAGGTTTCCAGAAATGCATGAACGGTGTGTGATTTGAAAAGTTGGTTGCATTAGGAGACTGCCAGCATTAGTAAGGGTGCAGCTCCAGTCAAAATCCTTTTATCATTAAAACCTTTACTTGTCATTTAAATGAAACCCAATAAAAAGCATTTGTGAAAAATGTGCAGGGACACAAAAATACAGATTTCTGCATGTGTGAAATTTCTTTGTGAAAATCAAAAAAGTGCTGCATTTCATTTAAATTAAACTTCATGAACAGTGTAGTGCTAAACTCATGATTCATTCAGGTTTCAAGGTGCTACATGCTATTAAAAGTGAATTCCATGCCAAGCATTGTGGACAGTTAAATTGTTCTGTCATATTTAGGGTGCTGCAAACTTCTATACATTAAAGAGTATTTTGTGAATGGCACTGGTATCTGACGTATCCCGTAGACCCGTGAGTCTATGTAGCCGGGGTGCAAATGAACCTAAAGGAGCAATGCTATACATGATGTTGGATTAAATAGTCTGTGATTTGTGTGACTCTAAACCAATTGTTTCTTTTTTTTTCCTTTGTGCCACAGAGAATGTGGCGTGCCATGTAATGTTGTGTAAATATGCATTTCTCCCTAATAATGAATAACAATGCATTATTTCTATACACTGGACTGGCTCTTGGCTTACCATTGCTAAAGGGTGAGGGATTTACGTGGTTCTCAATGGGTCACAGACAAGACTAGATAGAAAGTTATATTGGTTTGGCGCTTTTGATTGGGGAGGGAACGAATTCCCTGTATTAATCACTGTCCATACATATATCTCACAGTATTAGAATAGCAGTACATGTAGATAGAATGGGAGTGCATGGAGATAGAATGAGAGTGCATGGAGATAGAATGGCAGTGCATGGAGATAGAATGGCAGTGCATGGACATATGAACCAGTACTATATAAACAATGACTTACCTGGGCTCACAATGGCGCTAATTGGGAGCCCTGGCATTCATTCAACAGGGTCTTCAACTAAAGTTGCAGGGCCTTTTAATGAAGTTGCATTACAATCTCAAATAGAACTATGCTGCACCCTGTCCAGTGTGTTTAACCAACATATGCACACAACATTGGATGTGCCCTATATACATGAAACGCACGTGTTCATGATTGCCTCAATCGAGTTACTTTGTCTAAATGTATGGACTAGGAGCGAGGTCACATTGAGAGCATAACCTCATGACTTACTAATCGAGGCAACGTGCTATTTGCAGCTGTGAGATGTCTTTGCAGGCGGCCGATCTCTGTCTGGAGGACCATTGCCGTTCTGAGGGATATCCCTTCCTGACGGCAAACCATGTTTAAAGGCCCAGCCCTGCCCTGATACACATGTCTGCTTTGAGGACTATTCCTTTGTGAGGCTCGTCCTCCTTTTGAGACACTCCTTTTCTGCTAGTTACCTTGGCCCACACCTGCCCTTTCTGCTCGTCCTAATCCGTTTTGTTCGTATATGTGTGTCCTTGCGCTCTAATGCCTACCGGCCTTGTCAATGCACACTATAAATACAATAAATAAATAAATAAACCCTGAATTGAGTTCCATACCTCCGACAAGGCCCATTCCTGGTACGAGGCCCATTCCCTTTCCGTGGTCGAATACCTAGTGCTACATGCCGAAATAATGCACACGTTTACCAGCTCAGAGACAACTGCACCGGGGACAGGTACACTCTCCCAACCGTTACACTCTAAAATTCTTTGCACACTCCGAGGATGGCTCGACCCATTAAAGTACTGTACACACTTATCACACCCAGGGGCTAGCAATAAGACACAGAAAACAATGCAAAGTGCCAGACGATAGCATCTTTAGCAACAAGGACTGCAGAATATGTTACCCATCAATCACATCAAGGCACGGCTGCATGCCGCAAAGGGCGGACACGCAAACACTCCTTCTCTTGCACCCGCCACCTCGTACTCGGTCCTGGTAACACAATTTTCCAATTACGGAAATATCTGAAAACTTGACTTTTTCAACAGCATCTGACTATAGACTTATCCCAATGGACGCACAGACTGCAACTCACAGTGCTGCGCGACCCACGCGCAGGCTACCCACGCCTCGTACGGTGCTCAGCTGCACTCGAGCCAGGACTCCGAAATATAAAAATAAAATAAAAATGAGAACATAAACACTGCGCCAAGAACAGGTCCATGCATACTGCACACACTCACCACATCCAGAAACAGCTTCAGTGCCAAGAACAGCTCCAATCCAAAATACTGCAAACTCCAAACACATCCACAGACAGATTTAGCGCCAAAGAGAGCTAGCTACATGCAGACACACCACACATACTCAAAACCTCCCGAGACAGCTTTAGTACCAAAGACTTCTAAGAGTGACCTGCTGAAATACATGACACGTTCATCACATCGGCAGACAGCTTCATCGGCGAGTCCAGCTCCATGCCGCAACACTGCACGCGTCACACACATCCGGAGACATCTTCAGCAGCGTCGACAACTGAATGTTACACGCTGAATTGTGCTGCACACGTTTAGTACATCTAGAAACTGTTCAATCTCCAAGGTGAGCTTCATGCTGAAACACTTCACCCACTCCCTACACAAGCGACTGCTTTAGTACCAAGTGTGGCTACGTGACTAAATGCAGTGCGCCTGCCCCACACACTACTAGAAACCCCCTGGATGCCGTCCCCATCTCCCCAAGACGCGCACATTACAATGACCATACAAATGAACTCACCCGCCAGATATAGATACAACTTCAGCACCATGGACAGCGACAGGCAAACACACTAGAGCACTGACCACATCCGAGACGGTTTCAGCACCGAGAACAGCGCCATGCTGCAACACTGACCAACTCACCACATACGATATACATGAATCACTCGGGGAAGCACATTCAGAAACACTACACGCACTAGCAGCATAGCAGATCACTTCAGCACTCTGGACAGGTGCATGCCGGAGCACCGCCTCCACTCTCCACATAGATTGGAACACCGGCCCAGACACATACACATGTCGGGCAGGCAGTAACAAAAGAACAAAGCAAGACCAAAGGGAGGACCGCCAACTGGATGGCATGGTGTCCTTTCGCCGACCGACACCCATTTTTACGATGGGTGTTTTGCCATGGGAGGGGGCAAATAAAGGGTTGGGGGGAAGGGATATAAACCTGGAAACCTGGACAGATTGGGGGCCGCCTCCTCTATTCAGTTGTCCTCTGAAGTGCTTTTTCCACGGGCTATAAGGTTTTGGGCAATGCGCAGCCAAGCCATTCCTTTCTTTCACCACCTTTCCGCACTGAGAAGAAGACCAAAGAAAGCCCAAGAAAATATAAATATACATATTGTATTTAAAACAGCCACACTATCCCCCCAGCGGACTGGAGTATTTTACAATCAGCAACTGAACTGGTTGTGAAGGATAAGAAAAACGTTGGGGAACAGAGACAACAGCACAACGCTGTCCAACAGTCGCAGGCTGGAGACAGCATGGATCAGCTCTGAGTTTGGGTGGTCCGGGGAGCAGCATCAGTTTGGGCCACACTCACCTGATCCCATGTTGCCCAAAAGCACATACCATTTTGCGAAGATTGTTTTTGTTATGTGCGTCATCATTAGACGTCTTGTAGATAGCCTCTGCCTTCGCCCAACTACGCTACCTTTTCTGAAGGTAAGCTGCTTGATTAAATACCCCACAAAACTGCAGTTCCACGCATACGTACGTGCTGCTACAGTCCCGCAACCATTTTGTACTAATCATCAGAGTACAGTGGAGTAACTTTGCTCAAAATGTTGGGGGGGGGGGCATGACATCTGAAGAAAAGGTGCCCCAGCAAAATGAATGTGCACAGAATGGTGTGCCATAAAAGTTGGGGGGGGGGCAAACACCCCTGTCCCCCTCTAAAATTACTCCCATATCAGAGTACACGACACAAGAAACGTTATTTTACATGAGACTTGGCCACACCATATAAATGTGTGGATGTGTGTCCATCTGCAAGCCTTTGCTTATTATCACATGCCTGTAGTCCATATTTTAGGCCAGCCTTGTGTGTTCAACAAGTGGTATTAGGTCTAGCCCTCCAAATTACCTGCATGATTTAATATCCTCTGGATACTCCTACGGGTCTCGTATTAACTATTCTGTTGGACTGATGCATCACTAAGTACTCACTTGCTAACTATGGCTCATTATTTTTGCCTCGCCTACTGATTGTCCTACCAGTTTGTCCTTAGTACACTTCACCAAATATCCAACCGCTTAGTGTCAGCAATCAGCTTGCCGCACTCAACCTCACGCGGAAATCTCATCGCACAGCACCCAGCCAATGGTGTGGTGTCTTACACCTCGTTACATGCCCTATTGCATAGCACTCAATCAATGGTGCGGCACTTAGCACCTTGGGTCATTTCCAAGTGTTATGCACCTTGTGTCTCACTGCATACTCAATTGTGTTGCGTCTAGTCCACGGTGTCCCGCCTAGCATTTTGGTGCACCTTCTATTAGGCTGCCTCTTGCCTATTGTACTGCAATGCCCACTCTGTGCTATTACTGATTGATGCACCTTGCCCATTTCGTGCTTTTTAGAGATGTGCCACACATTAATGCTGTCGATTAATGAATTGTGATTTATACGACATTTAGAATTGGTAAACTAAATAGTAATAGAAATATGTTTTTATAGAACCACTGTAATGTGTTTTTAATTTTTCTTTAGATATTGCCAAACCTGTTATGGGGTATATGAAAGTATTATTACCACACTGAAGAAATTGTCTATCCTGAAGAAGGCTGTGGAAATTAACAGGTGAACAGGCATTAGAGATAGTGTCTAATATTCCCTTAGAGCCGAAACATGTTGACAATTGACAAAAGACTCAAGATCAACTGAAGTCTTATCCTAAACATCTACAAGTTGGAGGTAGTGTATTTTTTCATTCATTTAAATAACCCCCCTGCAGATGATACGGTTTTTAGGACTATGTTTAGAAATACTATGTATTGGTTTTATTGCATACATGTATATTTGTTTACATTTAATAAATTGGTATATTAAAATATTTTTTTTGGTTGATTGGTCTATAGATAGATGGTTCAATAATACTGAGTAATGTGGCGCTAATATTGGGGTAACACAAGGAAAATAAAAATGTTGTGTTAACCAAAAGATATATGCTCTAAGTTGTAGTATAGTCCACAACATCACCAAGCCTGATCCCTACTGGCAGGGAGAAGGGTAATATTTTTCTTACTTTTGTATAGCTAGCCATTTTGTGCTACTACAGAATATTGCATCTTGCCCATTTTTGTACCTATTTTGATTGCTGCAACTCACCCACTTTGTGCTATTATTGATTGCTGCATATTGCCCAATTTGTGCTACTACAGAATATTGCTGTATCCTGACCACCTCGTAATCATTTTGATCCATATTGACTGTGGACTAGCCGGTTCCATTATAACCATACTAAACATAAGAGCACACCTCTGAGCCACGTTTATGCCTCCTGTAATCCTTCCGTGCCTTATAATTCTACCTAGCTTACTGTCCTTACCTATGATGGGCCATAAAGGTACGTGCAATGACCTCCTACCAACCTGTAGGAGGACTGTTGCCTCCCAGGCTCTTTGCAAGGCCCTTGACTCTCACTTTATCTAAAAAACCCAGGACATCCTGTCCACTCTCTCCAAACCTCCCCCTCCTCTCGCCTCTCCATCTGTTCTTGCTGACCCTCCTTCAGCCACCCCCCACCCTTCATCTCGTCCTTTCCTCTTTTCTCCCCTGATGAGGTCGCTAGACAAGTCTGATCTATGAAAGCCTCATCAAAACAGGTTCATCCCTAAAACCATAAAGGACCACATTGACACCCTCTCTATGGCCCTTGCTAATTGTTGCAACCACTCCTTTGCCTCAGGAACATTCCCCTTCCCTTCTCAAGAAACCCACGGCCGATCCTTCTTGTCTGGCTAACTATCGCCCAATTTCCATTACTCCCTTCCTCTACAAATTCCTGGTAACGTTGGGCATCTCTCAGCTTAACCTTCATTCCAATTCTGTTGGCTGTCTCCATGACCACCAGCCTGGCTTCAGAGCTGCCAGAAGCATGGATACTCCTGAACATCCGTGAAGATCTGCTCTCCAACCTTGACACTAACATTCCCTCTGTCCTCATCCTGCACGATCTCTCTTCTGCCTTCGACACGGTCAACCATACCATCCTGCTCAGCCGTCTCCCTGATAACCTGGGTATCACTGATCAGGCTTTGGCCTGGCTGACCTCTTTCCTCTCTGATCGACCCTCCCAGGTCCAACTAGGGTCCTTCCTATCATCTATCTTCCTCTCTACCTGTGGTGCTCCCCAGGGGTCTAACCTCTCGCCCTGGCTTTTCAACCAATACCTGGCAACTCTCGCCCACTGCATTGCTGTTTTCTGCTCAAAGTTCCAGTGCTATGCTGATGACACTCAAATCATTTTCAGGCTGCCATCTGCCACCTACTCTCCCTCTCTAGCACCTTGGGTCATTTCCAAAGTGTTATGCAATTGTCTAACTGCCATTCAAGATTGGTGTGCTGCCAATGATCTTTGTCTAAATGCCAGCAAGACAGAGATCCTCCTCATCAGCAAACCTTCATCATCCTTTCCCCTCACTCTCTGGCCGGCCTGCCTTGGCCCTCCTCCTACCCCCACCTGTGACCCTAAGAACCTCTGGGTCATCATTGGCTCCACACTTTTTTTCTCTGCCCAAATCTCTGATGTCTCTAAAAAGTCAAACTTCCTACTGCACCTCCTCAGAGGTACTCTGCCATTCCTCTCCTTCCCCCAGAAGCTCATGGTCTCCCAAGCTCTGGTTCTCTCTAGGTTGGACTATTGTAACAGCTTCTTTCTAAATCTACCTGCCTCTACTCTCCACCCTCTGCAACTAATCCAGAACAGGACTGCAAGACTTGTTCTTGGCCTCATGCACTGGGATCGTATATCTCCAGCTCTGAAATCCCTCCATTGGCTCCCAGTAGATGCAAGGATTAAATTCAAAACCTTCTGCATTGTCCACAAGGCTTCCTGGGGCCGAGGTCCAAAATACCTACAGCTATCCCTCTGAAAATACCTCCCCTCTCAAGCTCTTCGCTCCTCTACCTCTAACTCCCTCAGGGTCAGTCATTTTTCAAAGAAACGAGCTGGGGTAGATCTCTGTCTTTGGCTAAGGCCTCCCTTTGGAACAGCCTCCCTGCCACTCTGAAACTTGAGGAGAACCATCTCAGGTTGCGGAAGCATCTCAAGACCTTCCTCTTTTCTCCTGCCTTCTCTCTCCCTCTTCCCCTCTACCCTGCTGATCTTTTCTCTCATGGCACCGTGCACCTGTCCACCCTCTGTGCTCCGGGCCCAAGTACCTTCTCACCCTGTCACCCTCCCACACTGCCTCTGGCCACCCGTACACTGGGGTCTGTATCTCTACCCATACAGACCCCCCTTTTTCTTCCTGCACTTATCAGACATATTCTGTCTGCTTCTGTAAACCCAGCACTTGCCAATTGCTGGCTGCACTACCACTGTTTGTTGCCTATATTATTTAATTATTATTATTTATCTGTTTCTCCTTTGCTCCGCACTTTCAACTTCTCCCCCCTTCCAACACTTTTCCCCTCCCCCCTCCCATGCACTTGCTCATTCTCAATGTCACTGGGCCTAGTAATATCGCTGTTTTGTTCTCCATTGTTCCCCTCCCCTCCATAGCTTTGTCGCGCTCTGGTCCCTTACATTACCATCACCTCACAACATTCCTCCATCACTATTCCTACTGGCCTGTCACCCAGTAACACCTAGCAGGCTTATCCCACTAACATGCAACTCTCATCCCCACACATCCGCACAATGGTCCAATCTCTTTGCTACAAGACACCCACCTAATCATCCTTGCCCAACCAAGATTAGGAATTTAAGACTAGGCTCCAGGCTACAGCCAAGACATTTAGATTCCAACCGTAAGCATAACACCACTAACAGTGCTAAATGTTCTTCTACTAGATCCAAAGTACTCAATGCCTCTATCAGCTCCAATAACAATGCACCTATGCCCAATGACTCCACATCTCACCCAGAAACTAAGTCACAGAACCTTAACTCCATGATTAAGGGTGCTCTCATAAACGCTAGATCCATATCAGCCTGGCTCCATGCCACCTCAGGCCCAGCCCTTGCTCTTGCCATTCCAGTTGGATACTCCATAAATGGACTTTATAGAGAAGGAGCGAAATGTGGCGGTGTAGCATTTATTGTCAAAACCTCACTAAATATAAGGTTTATACCTAACCTAAATCTCCCGTCAGGAGAACTACTATCGATCAAGTTCCCCATCTCAGCTTCTCTCACGCTCATCATTCACCTCATATGTAGACCACTATTCTCCTCTCCAAGAACACCAAACCTAGCTCTCAGATCTTATTATTAGGTGACTTTAATCTAGGCTTTCAGAGCCCTAAAGATGACAAAGTTTCTACCCTTGCCAACTTTATCTCTGAATTAGGCTTTACACATCGCATCAACCTTCCCACACATAATAAAGGAATAACTTTAGATTGGCTGGCTGACCTAAACTGTGACACTAATATCCATTCCAACCTACCTTGCGCATGGACGGACCACCACCTTATCACATTTACCATCAAAAAAGACAAAGGGCCTCATTACACGGAAGGCGGTAATGGTTAACGGCCACCGTCAAAGGTAACGGTGACCGTTAACCATTACCGCCTTGCTACGAGGTCCCCATGCGGGTTGGTGCTTTAACGCCTGCTTTTTGCAGGCGTTAAAAACCAACCCGCTAAGGGACCTCGGAGCTAATTACGGCACCGCAAAATTGCGGTGCCGTAATTAGCGCCTTCCCCATTCCCATAGAGCCCTATGGGGCAGAAATGGGAATGGGGAAGGGCAATGGCGGAAGGGGGATTTAGCGCCCCTCCAACCTTGGAATGGGGCGGTAAATCCCCTTTCCGCCAAGGCGGTGCCGGTATTTTACCGGCATGAGCCATGGCGCTAATAGCGCCATGGCTCACCGCCTTCCGTGTAATGAGGCCCAAACTGCTTGACCAGCATACGCCCATTGCTCCACCAACCTACACGAGAAACAATCGAAACATAACAGTGGAGAAATTACTTCCTTTACTAGAGGTGATCATTGACTTCACGCCTACCAACGCTGACCCCATCATCCTAGTAGACCTATATAACCATACCCTGCTCAATGCTATCAATACCATAGCACCACTCAAAATGCGCAAAGCCAAATCCCAGGCGCATCGAAACTCATGGTTTACCCCTGAACTATAAACCCTACGCAAGAACAAGAGAAATGCAGAACCTTCTTGGAAAAACTACACTTCAGCCACCAACAAGAACAATTTATAAAAGCATCCAATAACTATAAAAAAGCTATTCTCCAAACAAAATAAAACACCTATAATTAACGAATTAACAACGCTAAATCTAGTACGAAAGAGCTCTTTAACATTATAAGAGAGCTATAATCCCCCTCTCCCTTACCAGACACCTGTATTAAAGACACCACATGGTGTACTAACATTCAGAAGGCATTACTTGACAAAATATCGATGTAACAAACTAAAATAAAGGCCAAAGAAATCTGTCTCCTCCCTGACACAGCACAACCTCTACCACCAAGTAAACAGCCCAACACCCATGAAAGAGGTTGAGGACATAATCTCAAAGTTGAAACCGTCAAAATGCCAGGGAGACATATGCCCGGAACCCATCATCAAGGATGCAGTGAAGCACCTGGCACCCTTTATCACAACTCTTATTAACTCCTCATTTGAATCAAGTATATTTCCAACCAATCTGAAAGATGCTTGGGTCCAGCCCCTCCGAAAGATGCTTGGGTCCAGCCCCTCCTAAAAAAATAAAAAACACATTAGAACCAGACATCTCTACTAACTACAGGCCTATTACAACAGTGCCATTCCTACCTGCAGATCCAGAACCACCTAGAAAGTCACAAACTCCTGGGCCTCAGGCAATTAGATTTCCGAACAAAACACGGTGCGGAAACAGCCTTGATTGACCTCAAGACTCAAATGGACAACTCAAAAGACAATGGCAAACTTGCCCTCTTACTATTATTAGACCTCTCTGCTGCATTTGACTTGGTTAACCACAAAGTCTTATTCAACTACCTCTCATCAGCAGCCCACTTCTCCGACAAAGCAAACACATGGATTCATTCCTTTATAAATAATAGATCCATGAGGGTCTTTGCACCTTCAGCCTCTGCCGATCCAGCTCCAGTCACATGTGGAGTCCCTCAGGGCCCCTGTGTATCACCCACACTATATAACATGTTTACAAAACCTCTGTTCGACGACCTTGACCATGTGGGTGTCATCTAAACTAACTATGCAGATGACACCAAAATACTCATCCCTATCACCGGGGACTACATCAAAGAGGGCAACGTTTAAAATGACATCTACCTCATCATACAAGCCTGGATGGCAAAACATGAACTATGCATCAACAACGACAAGACAGAGTAACTCCTACTAGGTTCCCAATACAGACTCAACAAACTTGATCGACAATACTGAACTTTCAACATTGACAGCCATAACATAATGGTATCCAAGGAGGTCAAAATGCTAGGTATTTACTTACCATGACCAGACAAATCAACGCAATAGCCTCCTTCACTGCCTACACCTGCAAGTTAATTAACTCATGTAGACAAATTCTCTCCACATCTAAATGCACTTCGATACCCAAAGCCTTAGTTCTCTCCAGACATTGACTATTGTAATGCACTCTACCTAGGCACGAGTCAACATAACCTTAACAAGCTACAAGTAATCCAAAACAATGTCCTCAGATGAGTATTAAACCTCCCAAGTTCCCAACATATTGTGGATATAAGACGAAACAGCAGGTGGCTCTCGGTCAACCAACGGATAAAGTACAAAATGCTAGCACTTACACATAAGTGCCTTGCTAACCTGGCACCTAGCTATCTGGCTGACAACTTCACCCAAAACACTACAACACGCCCCACAAGATCTGCCAAACCTCACTGCTTAAAGATCCCCAGGTTTAAGCTCCAGAAAGCGTTGTGTCCTTCACAATTCCCTGTCTTGATGAAGGACAATGTAGTCACAGCACTTCACTCCTGCTACAAGGCCGAAACATATATGTGTCAACAATTCGATCACCACACGTTGCTTATTACACAACACTGTTGACTAAGCCGATTAATTTGGCATCTTTAAAAATACTGTGGCCCAGATAAGGTGATATGTTTTTTAGTCAGGAGTAGATTCTTTATGAATGTATTAGCTTGTTTTAGTATTTATTTATTCATTTTTTTAATGTGGGGAATGTATGCATTCCATTTACCTGTGTCACCTTTTTCATTCAATATGTCTCATTTACTGTTGCTTAAGATAATAATTATAATAAAATAACGGGTCATCACATATTCAGACTAGCCCTGATCAGTTCTTTCATTTATAAATGCACATTTCCACCTGTAGAGATCTGGGAATAGGTAGGTGACCCTTATATTTTTAGAGCACCACAAAACTGCCATGACTGCAGATGGTATCTCACAAATCAGTAACACCTATCATGTTATATCAAATGATGCCTTAGTCTGTCATCAGGAGGAACTGAGAAGTACCATCTCTTGGCATCAAGGACAGAGAAGTTGCATCTGATATGTAAGTGTTATTGGTTGTCCTGATGGGAAGTACATGCAGTTAGGTGCCTGGAAGCCAAATTGTTTGCCCACGAGAAACAAGGGCACATAAGGCGGGCTTAAAATATGTACACACTCACATTACCCTCAGTAACTGCCAATGACTCAACTAGCACTTGGTCACCAGGATATTGAGTAGGCCTTGGCCCTCATTTGTTCCAAAAGTGGGAGTGAGTCACAGAACTGTGCTCCCATATAGTCGCCGTGCTACAGGTGCTCGGAGCCCTGCTGGCCATCGTCTCTCAACAGTTTTTCAATGAAGCCGGTGGGACTGATGGCACCATGAGGAGCCCGTGATGGTAGGAAGCAACAAGGGTGCAGATGGTGATGGGTAAGAAAAGGAGGAGGACGGAGGTAAGTGGGATGTGGCAGGAGTGAGTGAGCAAAGCATGATATACACGGAACAAAAAGCTATCAGAAAACCTGAATCCTGATTAGCTCTCAGGATTCCAAGGTTCCATTCTGGATGCAATTAAGAATTAGTACCCAGTGAGTGGGGGGATGGCCTCCCAGCCAACGGGGAGGCTCAGATCGTGGTCGTTACCAGACGCCATCTCCCCTCACCTGGGAACCAGGTAAGTCTTTCACTCGCACCTCTCCCCATCCGCAGAATTCCCTACATGCCCTCCCACGCCACTTACCTGTTTTCTGTCCATTTCCGGAGCGGACGTGTTGGGAACGCTTCTGTCCCAGCGCGTCCACTCCCAATCTGCAAAAGTAGTCCCTTTTCTCCTTTCCAATGGTGGCCATTCAATGTGTTGACTTTTTTCCGATATTTTAAATGGTCGCATAGTTACATGCCCTTAACGAAGGCCCCGGGGAATTGAAAATAAGTGAAAAAATGTTGTTTGTTTACTTTTTTCACTTATTTTCAATGCCCCGGGGCCTTCGTTAAGGGCATGTAACTATGGGCCGTAGAGCATTACTCGAAGTGGCAATGCCCCCACTACTCGAGGCTTATTGCTTAATTAGTAACCGGGGCAGGCAACATAGCAAATCAGAGGGTAAGGAAACGTAGGCTTGCCTACTGGTAATAACTCGCAATCCAACACCTCTCATCAGATTGGCACATCGCCAGCCCTCCATCTCTCCCTCTTCAGTAGCCCCAAAGCCCCCTACTTCACTCGAGCCTTTCTTTTGGTCTCCTGGGCACTACTGCATGGTAATGCCCTAGGTCTCAGACATTACTGCTTACATAATGTATTAGATCATTTGAAGGCTGGTTGCTCTACTGAGGGCAGTGGGATATGTCTTCTGTCCCAACTTGACATGGTTCCACCTTTTTTTTTTATCAGAACATGTTATCCTTCAGAGGTGTAATGTTCTTGTAACATTATAGCTTTTCTAACTGCGAATCAGGCATATAACTCGTGGGAAGGGCATATAACGGTCAGTATGGCCCTCAATAGCAAGTTCTAATAGTGACCCAAGGGTCCGCTATTTCATGCATTATTTTCCAAAAATGACTAGCTAGTGGTCAGGGTGAACAGGAGACCTAAGCCTTCTGAGATCATGGTCCGGTAAATAACCCCATGGATATGTTAAATGCCAGGTGGGCAGAGGCAGGCCGATTTAATGGTGCACAAAACAGCTGTGAACAACCGGAGCTTGTCATATCCTCATGCTAATTTAATAACTAGTAGATGTATATTAACATAGGACATGGCAGGTTCTCAAATAATAATCAGGGACTGCAATTAGTCTAAATGCATATTTGATGGATGTAGACTTTGATTGAATAAGTAAGAAGACAACTGGACCATGCATTATAATTGCGTGGATGGGGGCTGAGAGGAGCGTTAGCATTGATACACACGTGCACATAATGACTTACATGACGAGTGAGAGGACAGTTCATTACACACGCAATCGGCATCCATTTATCAGCTGAATTAGAGGAACCTGGAAGGCTGCCTCGTTGTGCTTTGTACACTAAAATGATTTTATTTCTGTAAACCTAATAAACTTACTATAAAAACCTTCTTTTTTAACGCGCCTCCTTCTCGCTGGTATCTTCCCTTGGACCCTTTGGACAGCTTGTTTTTGTTTTATGTCATGCCAGTCTTGTCTGCGCCCTCACACCCACGGGTCTAGGGCTGCACAGTATAAAAGTATTAAAGTAAAAAAAGTAAAATAAGAGCACATATATACAGAAATATGCGATACAATTTTGTAAACCATCTTGTTCCCTTATATGTAATTATAAGTATAATTATCATTTTACAACTCGCTCAATACCAGAAACCAGTTTTTAAGAGAAACAACTGGGATTCGAACCTGTGTTGCTAAGTGTTGTACTGTTTACAAGACAAACGTGTTGCCCCCGAGCTATCCTCCCAGCAAGTGGGCATGTTTTATAAGATGTCTAAAATATCCAGCCTTTACATCAGTGCTCCCAGTCTTAGCGGGAATGGGGCAGAAGCAGAGGCCGATAAAGCAATTTGCAGAGGATCACACAATGTGGCCCAATGGAATGCTCGGTTAGTCTGCAGCTAGATCACACCAATTGAACATGATTAACTCTATAGAGGGAATGTCCTTGTACATAACATCCTGTGTGCGGAATTGGGCCAGAGTGGAAGCCCACGACCTTTATCCCTGAAACAGTAAATAAGGCATGTCCACTAATCTTGAAGTCATATATACATTTATTTATTGCAGGCGCCATTTTCAGACTAAATTATTGTAACTACCTTATGCAGCCTTTCTCCAAAACTCTGCTCTTCACTTAAGCGACTTACAAGCTCTCCCTCTCTAGTGGCACTCGTGCAATACATAGAACACTGGGGCTATACTTGGCATTCAAATTATACCCTACTAGGGCTTCACCCACTAGATATGGTCCGCTCCCAAAACTGCACTCTTTCTCCTTCTTCTATCCCCTTCTTCTGTGGGGGCTCAGACACATTTCAGGCCATATGGAGCTCTTTTCTGGAGCTGTATGGCTGAATCTAGCATACAATAGGCCTGTGGTTAAGATGAAATTAAATGAAATTATATTTTAGTTATATCGCGCTCGTACACAAGTGTTTCAGAGCGTGACCAGGCAAAAAGAGGAAGAGGGGAACAAGGGAGAGAAAACAGAAAAAACAGCGATCTTACTAGGCCCAGTGACTTTTAAGAAAGCGCAAGTGCATGGAAAAGGAAAATGGGGGAAAAGTGCAAGGAAAGGGGGGAGTGGAAAGTACGAAGCAGAGGAGAGAAATCATAAATAAATATTAAATAGAATAAATAATAAATAAGGGCGTTAAACCATGTTAGTACAGCCAGCAAGTGGCAGGTGAAAGTTTCTTCACTGCCTGATGGCATTGCATGTTTTGTTATTTAAATAAACACATATAACAAAACAAATACAACTAAACTAGTGCTGTACAGTCAGTGAACTTGTCAAGTCAGGTGAAGGTGCCTCTTGATGAAGACGGCACCAGCCTATTACGAGAAAGCAATCAGTTATCCCTGCGTAAGATGCTTGCACAATGTGGGCATCCATGATGGTAAAGCAGTAGAGAGAGAGGGGGCATTCAACGCCTCTAATAGCCAAAGACACCACGTTCCCCTCTGTCCACCTAGGTAGACTTTGGGCCAAAGTGGCCAATAGCTGCAAGATACTTGGGTCCATGGAGAGACAGTGTAAGGAACGTTGCACAAGTGGCCGTGCATTGTATGGAAAGCCCACCACATGAACTGTCAAGATTCGGAGACAGTCTTCACAGATTCAGAGACAGCTTCACCTCTGGGCTTGCAATACAGCGTTCTGGGGACTGCAGTCTAGCTAGCGATTTACCAAAGTTAAATAGAGTAGAATCGAATAGAATAGAATGTGATGCCAGTACATGGACAGAGTGTGGTAGAAGCTTTGGTAACATTCAAAGATAGCGTGAGAAGGTGGGAACACTGGGGCATGCCGTGTGCGGAACTACCAGCACATGGTCAGATGGTGTTAAAAGCTTAATGAATCAAATACAGTTTGAGGAGGCTGGGGCACAAAGACAATAGTAAGAGTTTGTGACACATGAACAGACAACAAAAGAAACCTCAGGGAACGAGACAATGGGCCTTCTACAAGTTGACGGTGCAGAATTAAAGTGCCAGCATTAATGTATACCAGCATGGTTCCGCACTGTCCAAATACAAGTTTGCCGGTTAGGTGGCTAAAAGCTGAAGGTTATTCCGACACCTTACTGGCAATAATCGCTGGTATTACAGGTGACGGTAATATCATCCCCGGTAATACCAGCAAAACACTTCATGGAGTCCAATGCCAGTATTCCAATGGGACTCCATGGAATGGGGATTAACACCGGCACCCGAGACTCGTAATCCTGTGGACATTCCACCAGATCGAGTGCTAGTAACAGTAATCC
Source organism: Ambystoma mexicanum (assembly GCF_040938575.1). NCBI lineage: Eukaryota > Metazoa > Chordata > Amphibia > Caudata > Ambystomatidae > Ambystoma > Ambystoma mexicanum. The sequence goes on from NC_090926.1 coordinate 1,185,309,561, forward strand.
CATTTGCCTGTATACTGGCCGATTTACCACCAGGATACCGGCAATGTGGTAATGAGCCTAATGTGAGGTATAGAGCATGGGGCACAAGGCTAGATAGAGTGAGGATACATAGTGTGAGGAGCTTGCGACACCTGAAGATTGGGGCACATGGCACGTTTGAGAAGACTTACAGGCTGTGGAGGGACAATGGAAATAGTATGGGGCACATGGCCAGAGCTAGGAGCTACACCCACATAGACAGCATGAAGCCTTTGGGTTACATGGGCAGACAATTTGAGCAGCCTGTGCTCCCTTACAGGCAAGCACTTTCCAGAGTTGGGACATACACACACACACACACACACACACACACACACACACACACACACACACTTGAACAGACAATGTGAAGAGCCTTGGACAGATGCTATGTGTGAGGTGTCTGCTGCACATGATCAGGCAGTGAGAGGAGCCTGGGACACAAACATAGTGTGAGGTAACTGTTCCAGGCATGGGTCACTTTGTTCAACAGTGACCTCACTACACTGCCTTTCCCTAGAACCCCAGTGTATAGAGGCTCCATTTCACTGTGCACTTTCAGTCTATGCATCTGTATCCTTGCAGCTGCACAATATGGGAGCAGTAATAGCTGCTAATAGTACAATATGAAAACTCATTGCCCAAGTTCTGGCAAAACAGCAATGTGCACAACAGGCAATATCTGCTTTGATACGTCCCAGCATGGGAGGCCCACAATGGTGGTACAACATGAATGCCTATTGTTTTACATGGGTGAGTACTCCTAGAAAAGACTCTGGGTGCTGGAGGGAGCACTCATAGAATATCCCCCACAAGGCCTCCAGACTGCATGGCAGTATCAAGTAGGTTGAATAGTCAATACAGCCTCATTCCCTTATGTGCAGTCAACATACTCATTTACGCCTTCCTATACAGAGTATATTAACACATCCAGTCTGCGGTGCAGTATTAGCAATCCAAGCCCACCCTTTAGCAGCCTCTGGCATTGTTACCTCCCTGTAAACACTTAATGTAATAATGAAGTTGTATGTAGCAGTGGACAGGAGATATTGATGCCGCTTGCTTCTTCCGCAATCATGATATATCGCCCTGCAATGGAAAAGTTGACTTAAGTGTCACCTTTGTCAATACCAACTGCTTTGATTGGTGTGTTATGAGGCTCGCCCACGGAAGTCATGCAATATGCATGTTTATAGACTCCGGCACCGCAACGAGATGCCAAGCAGCTCTATCACTCATTCAGCGCCTTCATGGGTCTTTTGTTTTTTCCAAGTTGCACATCAGAACAGATTATGGGTCTCATTACACGGTAGGCGGTGAGCCATGGCACTATTAGCGCCATGGCTCATGCCGGTAAAATACCGGCACCGCCTTGGTGGAAAGGGGATTTACCGCCCCATTCCAAGGTTGGAGGGGCGGTAAATCCCCCTTCAACCATTGCCCTTCCCCATTCCCATTTCTGCCCCATAGGGCTCTATGGGAATGGGGAAGGCGCTAATTACGGCACCACAATTTTGCGGTGCCGTAATTAGCTCCAAGGTCCCTTTGCGGATTGGATTTTAACGCCTGCAAAAAGCAGGTGTTAAATCCCCCAACCCGCAAAGGGACCTCGTAGTAAGGCGGTAAGGATTTACCGGTACCAGTAAATCCTTACCGCCATCCGTGTAATGAGGCCCATGTGTTTCAAAAGACTATTCTTGTGATGTCTTTGCTACCAACATCAACCAAGGATTCATTTACAAATGCTGTTTCCTCAAGGGTTATCAGTATCTATATGTACTGTGCCTGTCATTATTTGAGAGAGAATATTCAATATTCCTCATTCAATCCCCAATCTGAATGACACAAGGCCTAGTAAGATCGTTGATTTTGTCCTCCCTCTGTCCCCCGCTTCCTTGTCTTTTCGTGCCTATAAACACGTGTGTAAAGGTGCGTTATAAATGACGTAAATCATACCATATCTAGATGCTTGGATTGGCAATCATGGTACTGCATTTACAAACAGAGATCCACAGGCCCAATGCAGATGAAAAGCCCATATCCTTGTCAGCACAGAATGTGATCTTCCGTGATTCTAACGCCTGCTCAAAGCAGGCGTTAAAGTACCAACCCGCAAAGGGACCTCGTCATAAGGCGGTAAGGGTTAACGGTCACGGGTACCCTTACCTGTGACCGTTAACCCTTACAGCCTACCTAGACTGGCTTATGCAGTAAATGTGCCATGAGTTGTGAACAGCACTGATTGTGGATTCATGACTTAGGCTGGATGTAAGAAATGGGGAACTCTTTGTGAAAGCCACGGTATAAACTAAATTTCGTGTACAGAGTAACAGAAACAAAATGTTTGAGAGGTAGTCTAACAAGCTCCTTGTGGTGCCCATGTACTAATTGTGGGTAAAGAGCATGAGTAGTGATGTTTCTGCATGGTTCCAGGGTGAGCTTAGTGATTATCCGAATGTACGCAATCAACTGCGTTGGATCCCTGGATCTTGTGACAAGGTCAGTAACCTACCCATGGGAAGAGGGGATGGGATCCTACCTCATCCTGGGGTGAGTGGCCTACCATGAAGGAACGAGGAGCCAGACCGACCCCAGAGGGGTGGGTGGTAGCATTTGAGAGGGCCCCATTTCCTGTTCCCTCCCCAATGCCAATCTATACATGTGTAGTGCCAATTTGCATCACCCTGTTCATTGTAACAAAGTGTTAGCCAATTTCTATCTTTCTTTTCCAGAAATTCCAGAGAAACCACAATCAAGATATAAGACCACCCGCAGGACTGCAAACCACCTTAGCCCCACACAATCTCCTAAAAGTATCTCAGCTTTGGAGCGTGAGCTGCCGTAAAGAGAGCTGGCGCGCTTACATACCTGATTTCAGCTCTACGCGATCTGCATACAAGTGCCACTGGAAGAGAGAGAACCAGGGAACATGAACACAGTACTTGCGTGAGGCTTTTGCGGATGCAGTGCACCGAACGCTAGTGTCTGCAAGCACTTTAGCAAAACAGATGTAGCCGCCCTAGACCAACAGGGATTTAAAACAAAGATACAACATGTCACCAGAACTGAAATTACCTTGAAGGGACCAAGGGCCTCATTACACGGTAGGCGGTAACCATGGCGCTATTAGCGCCATGGTTGCCGCCGGTATTTTACCGTGTCCGCCTTGGTGGATGGCGGAAGTACCTCCCTACTCCAAGGTGAGAGGGGGCAGTAATTCCCCATTTACCAAGGCCCTTCCCCATTCCCATTTTTGCCCCCATAGGGCATAATGGGAATGGGGAAGGCGCTAATTACGCTACCGCAAATTGCGGTACCGTAAATAGCACTGAGGTCCCTTTGCGGGTTCGTTTTTTAATGCCTGCTCAAAGCAGGCGTTAAAGTACCAACCCGCAAAGGGACCTCGTCATAAGGCGCTAAGGGTTAACGGTCACGGGTACCCTTACCGGTGACCGTTAACCCTTACAGCCTACCGTGTAATGAGGCCCATAGACTTGCACACTTTGCAGTAGCGTGCCACCATTGTGGCAGCAGTGCAGCCCACACAGAGAAAAAGGTTTGGCGCTTCACTCCCTCTTTGAAACCTCCTGTAATTCTGATCCCTCTGTGGTGGGGAAGACAGGGCCAGATTGGATAGGCCCAGATAACCAATCAGAGGAGGGGTGGGGGGTAAATGAACCCCCAGCCAGTTGTAAGTAAGAGGAGGAGTAAGAGGAGGAGGAGTAGGTGGCAGACAAATAAACTAGTAGTAACAAGGATGGTGTAGAAACACATGCAGGCACATTGTAGAGCAGGTGAGGTATTGGATAGTTAGAGAAAGTAGGAATGCATTGCGAGTGTACGTGAACATGTAGCGAGTGTGACTAGGAGCAGGAGTGCATATGAAGTGAATGAGAGAGTGAAGGAGGGGTGTCTGAGAAATAGGTGGGGTGGAGTTATTTTACTAGTGTGGAGGAGGCAGTAGTGGGAGAAGGAGGGAGTAGCAATGTGGAGGAGGCGTAGTAGTGTGGAGGAGGGATTAGTAATGCAAAGGTGCGAGTGGTAGAGTGGAAGCAGGAATAGTAACATCAAAGGTTGGGTGCAGAGGAGTTAGAGACATCAGAGGCCCAGAGAAGGAGAGGTGAATGGAGTAGAAGGATTGAAGGTGAGAGGAGTTGGGAATAGGAGAGTAGAGCGACGGGTGTAGAGCATAGCGAGGGGAAGAGGAATGACTGGGTGTGAGAGGAAGACAACTGAGTCAGACACATATACCTTCTCTTCTGGTAGCCACTAACCGATGGATATTTCAGGGTTGGGTCTACGAAATAACTCAAGGAGTCTAGACGGAAAAGGCAACTACCTTTCGGTTATCATGACTAGCTGTCCGGAAAGTAGACACTGGGGTAAATATACCCTATTAAGCCGGGGAATAGGGATTCCAGGTTTATGGTGGACAGTGCTACACCAAGACAAGAGGCAAAGGGATAATTGTAGTGCCTTGCTGAAACCTTCAACACCTAATTTGCATCTGGAAGGATTTGATAGGAAACTCTCGGATTCAGCATTGATAGCAGCCTGTCCTTCCGAAACATACAGCCAAGAAGGCCCACATGGCCTGGTTCCAAATCTCAACCCTTTGCAAATTCAAACCATTATCCCCACCACAGGACCTCCAGAGCATAGCATGGGCCTTTGCACATCGCACATTGAAGGGGAAATGCCATGCTGATGAGGGTCCCAGCCGCTCACATGGATCAGTATACCACGCTGCAGCATGTCTAATTAAGGGTGCATGGAAATTTGATTGAACAACCCCTCTCCTAAGCAAACTATATTGTATCCCTCTCCATGCCAGGAAGCTGGTCAAGACTGCATTTATCATTTACAAAACAACCATGAGTAGAAAAACAGTAAACCTGTTGGCTAAGTTCCAGATAAATGGTGGCACATGCTCCTTGCACAGCAATCACCAACCTGCTCGAATCACAACTCATCCAAAAAGAGTGGACCCATCATTAATCCTTCTCTTGCCACGCAGCCAACCTCTGAAGCTCAATTCCTGTATCAGCTCAGAATGCCCCCACAATTCTACAATCTTGAAAATCTGCTAAAACACAGCTTTTTCAAAAATATCTAACCAAGGACTAATCCCAATGGAAGCCCTGACACCTTCACAGACCGCAACTCAGAGAACTGTGCTATTGTTAAAAAATGCACACCCAAATTGTAGCTGCACCACCCTTGAACAGCACTCTGCTGCATCCAAGCTTTGTCTGTGCTTTAAACAATTAAAACAATAAAAACAAGTATAAACCCTTCAACCATCTCTGGGATTTGGAGTATCGTTCGACCCATCTGTGACAATCTGCATTAGGTTTCCTGTTTTTGTATGAATTTGCAGTGACTTTGAAGATCCTGACAGGTTGTGCATGGACACCATGTATGAAAACTGCAAATTTGCATTCTCATGCTACATGTAATCTCTGCATCGCCTCCCTCTAAGGGCCATTTTATACACTTCCTGCAATGTAGAACTACTGTCCACTGAATTATCAAAGTATTTTCTAACAGGGCACCTAGTATTTTATATATATAGTGTGGCATGATCCAAGATCCCTCACTGTAAGTACTTAGCCTCAGTTACCCGGCCCACCAGCGTACACGTAAAGAAGGTGTAGTCCAACCTAGAGATCGATGTGTGACCCATGAATAGAAGGATACGCATTTGTCTCTGTGGTGCAGTCTGCTCCATGCATCTTTTAGACCTTTTTCCGCCACCAACATTGCCAGTGTTATGGTGGCCCCAAAATCCCAAATGGGCCAAGAGGAATTGAAGTCAATCCAAACCAGACTCAATGATGGAGTAGACAAAGGGCACAGTAAATCCCAACTTCAACAAAGTCGAGACAGCATACAAGCATTCAGATTTTGCTGATCTCGACATGCTTATCAAAAACAATAGCTTAAGTAAAACAAATTCATCTTCCCTGACATCAGAACATAATATCAGTTTACAAACCTATGGGGGACGGGAATAGCTCATCAGGATTTTAGCCAAACAGACATTAGGGGGAGAAAGGCTCATGGAACTTTCTTGCTTCAATTAAAAGTTACCATGCCTCATTTCAGGCCATGAGGCTGGGCAATCCCTTTGTACTTTGTCTTGTGTGGTGCCTCATGTCTATGTGTGAATTTAGGGAGTATGGCAGGTGTCTTATACGTGTTTGCTTCTAATGAATAACCAGTGTTCTCCAATTATGGGTAATGTGCGATGGGACTGTGTCTGGAATAGATGTACCTCTTATTTATTGAGATTTCAGCTAATATTAATGTATGTGTCATGTTTTCTGTTGGAACGAGGACACTCTTGAGTTATTCTTAATGGAGGTCTTTTGCTTCCTGTTTTGTTGCACCTGGCTAATAAAGGCTGGTTGTGCTCTTATAAAACATGAATTAATCTTGGAGTATACTGCATGCATCTTGGGAATTGCTATCTTGTGCCTTTGTTTCACCATTCTGATTCTTCCTAATTTCACTTTAACATTGGCACTAGTTGCCAGCCACTGTCAGATCTTTGCACGGATTAGTATTTCTGTGTATTCAGACTTATGAGTTTTCCAGAGGCTTTGAGGCCTGTGCTCATTCAAAGAAATGTTGTGGCTTCCATTTTTAATAAGATGGCTGCCCCATTACATTCTTGTTTCTGTGTAAGCGAGCTATAGTTGCGTGTCATTCATGTTGCATACACCTTATTTACTGGCCATGTTAGTGTTCTTCATGTCTGTGGATGCTTTGTTAATTTTCTTCATGTCTAAATGCTACATTACCTATTGTACATGTTCTTCATGTGCAGTGCACATTTGCTTCGTGTGTAATGCATGTGCTTTTACTGTTACAACATTAATGTGAGTACTTTTGTCATCTTCCACTCACATTATCCCCAAGCCTGCTGTATCTGTGGGGGATACGAGTGTAACTGTTGTCTTGGTGAGAAACCTCACTCAGCTTTACGGTATAGGTGCGGGGTGGGACAGAGCTATGTATGTAGTATTCATCTGCCTACCAACAGCAGTTTAGTGTGTGCTGTGTTATGGTTGGTTACCCTTGTAGTGCCGTCCTGCCTATGTTTGTTTCCATAAGATCATTAAAGTCGCTCCCCACCATTGTGATGTTGGCTCCATTGGATACTAACAGCAAATTGTACTATCTCCAACCATTCTGATTGTAGTGCTGGAGGTGTATACATGTTTTGAATAATTAGAGCCTCAACCCAGATTTCTCCTGTTACCAGGTTGTATCTTCCATGTGTGTCGCATTTACCTATTTAAAATTTCAGGGGAAACAAACTCCCTCAGGATGGACACACCTCTCAATTGCTTTCAGTAACCCGCATGCTTCACTGTCTTTTATCGGCCCCTAAGTAGTAAATTGTACATTCTGCACATCAGGTGCATCCCCTGAAATAGCACTATATCAGCTTTCTGCCTGGTAATGTGCTCAAATGACTTCTCTGCTCCAAAACACACACAATCGTCTGATAGTTACAGCACCAGAGGGAGACACCTACGCATCTGTGTTTTTTTGTTTCATAATCCAATGTCTCTCCCAGCTCATGTTCCTGCCCCATGGCCCTCCTTCTTCTCATGATTCATACTCAGTGTTGTTGCATCTTGTTTGTTTCTCAGGGGTCCCTTCTGTTCCCTATCTTGCAATGACCCATGCTTTCAGCTCGGTCCCAAGCTTCAACCAGATCAGTGAAAAAACTGTCCCCCTGCGGCCCGACCACTTGAAGGGTTGCAGGGTAAATCGTTGTGTATTTTATTTCTTGTGACCGTAGCTTTTGTGCACCATTTCAAAGGACTGGCGGGCTTCTGTACTGCCTTGTTAAAGTCCGGGTAGACCTACACCCTGGTGCCATTGACCTGAAGAGGGCCCTTTTTCCTTGCTGGTTGCAGGATCACATTCACTGTCTCGAAAGATCAATAGTTTGGCGATCACATATCTCGGGGAGTTCCTTGGTAAGTGTTCTCTGCTCGTCATTCTGAGGGTCCTCTCAACGGAGAAGGTCTTTGACAGTCCCACCCACTCTGGGGCCGAGCTTTATCCATTATATAATGAAAAGTTCCATTGAGGGATTCTCCGTCTTCTTGGTAGTCCATTTAGTCATATATTTCTGCATATTGTTCTACTTTCTGTGTCTTCCCAGTTGTGTCTTCCTTGCTTTATGCTGCTTGAAGAAGAGGTGCTTGTCGATGTCTAACCCAAGGGACTTGGTGCAGGTGGCCAGCTGGGGTGTGATGCCCTCGAGGCTCATAGCAGAGATCAAGGTCAGGGTGTTCAGTGTTGTTGGTCAGCAGTAAATACTTTGTCTTGGAGGGATTGAACTTCAAGTACTGGACACTTGCACCCATGGATGTCTTCAGTGATAACATACTTTAAACAGTAGCGTGTCACTTTCAGCGCTTAAACAGGTACCATATTATTAATCACAGAACGCCTCAGTACATTGGTTTCTTTCAGCAGTGTCTAGTTTGGTGTGTTGCATCTGTTTAAGTACTTGCAGATCATGTATGGACGTCATTTGTGAGTAGCTAAAGGTAGTGTCCCGTACCCCAATACTGATGCTCCATTACCCCTGTGGACTGCTCTGAAGCACATGCTGTTTATTGGATTCCCTGTGATAACATCAAAAAGAAATGTTCGAATATGATTTTGTCAATTTTGTTGTAGGCCTCTGGCGCACCTGGGCTGCATTGACCCTTCCAGGACAGGTTCGAAAAGTTGGATCGGGCATCGTGAAGTTCCCACTGGACAGTGCTTGTGCCCGAAGCCAGCTGAATACCTCTGAACTCTTAAGATGTCTTCCTCATTGAACAACTGCGAAGATTCAGCCGACCCCCTTCAGCATCAACATACTGAAAAAAACAACTGATGCGACCCTACATCCAGTGGCCTCATGTGTACTGTTCCTACTAAAATTCTCTTCTCGATGATGGTGACTTTCTTATACAAAAGCTCATTTGTCAAGGGCTGTCACTGAGAGGGTCAGAGTCTTTGCAGCTTGCTTCGGCCATTGACTATCACCTGCTTCCGCTTCCCTACCACATTTCTGATTCTGATTCTGGAAATATCGCATCAAATAAAACAAGGTAGCAGGATTAATTGTAGAGCACATCTTCACCCAAACAGGGGTATCTTGGCACTATGGACACATGATCAATGGGCCTCATTACGACCCTGGCGCTAATGGGTTAATGGCGCCATAAAAGGCTGCAGCGCCGTTAACCCATTAGTGCCTGATTACGAGGTCCCTTTGCGGGGTCCCTTTCTACACCAGCCGTTAAAGTAGGGACCCGCAAAGGGACCTTGGTGCTAAGTACGGTACCGCAATTTGCGGTACCGTACTTAGCACCTTCCCCATTCCCATTGAGCCCTATGGGGCAAAAATGGGAATGGGGACGGGCCATGGAGGAAGGGGGAAATAACGGCCCGCCAACCTTGTAATGGGGTGGTAATTCCCCCTTTCTCCATGGCGGAGTCGGTAAGTTACCGGCATGGACCATGGTGCTATCAGCACCATGGTCCTCCGCCTGGGTCGTAATGAGGCCCAATGTCTATTATCTCATTCTATCAGCCTTGTATGATGAAGAGCTGATTTTAAGAAGCTGGGATTTGAAAACCTGTGATCAAGAGTTTTAACACAGATTCTTGTATTGGATGCATAAGTCTACAAAGCCATAGCCCCAGTTTTGCTTCAGTGCACCTCTGCTATCTCATGTGAAGAGAGATACCGTTGTCTGGCTATGCCAGGGTTATGCAACCGGTTGCTCCCTAGAATGACCACTCATCATTGACTATCCCGGCTAGGGCTGATAGAAGATCTAGTCGAAAACATCTGTAAAGCCAACGGTTGCAGATCCCTGCCCTATGCTTGACAGGTGAACTAGGAGCCTGGGGATATGTGTTTCTATCTGAGTTTTTGCACTTTAGGAAACTTGTGTTATTCCATATCAACATCTTCCCTCAAATTGTAAGTGCCCGCTTCCATGTTTCTACCACTCTCCTTGGCTGCTTGCCATCACATGCTGGTTTTGTAACTGAGTTTCCTCTGGACCCTGTCCGCCAGATTGGTCTTTGTGCTTCTGCTCCCATTGTAGAAGTCCTTTGCTACAATAAACGTTCTCACTTCCGAGGCACTTGGTTCAAATATCAGGAAGAGACAGAAATCTAGCCATGTATGCTATTTACAACGAGCCTATGCTACTGTTTACAAATAGTTTAATTGAATTCAGCTTCCCTTTCGAGGTAGGATATTGTATGTAGAGTTGGCACACTTATACGTAGGGTAACGGTGTGTCTCCTGGGTAGATCATTACTTGTTAGCTTGTTGACAATTTCTACAATGCACAATAGGTTTCTATTTGCATTTACAAAATGTCTCACGTTAATATTTATCATCATTTTACATGCTCAGAATTAAATGTACTGCAAGTTGGCATACCTTGTACAATGTGATGCTTCATTTGAAAACACATGCCAACACTTTACGAAGATAAAGGGCAATTTGCTTGGCTTTTACAGATTTAAATGACTATTTCTGTAGTAAAGGTCAGGTTTTATTTATTGCTTACGGCACTGGTCCTTATCCTGTAGTTCATATTTACAGGGAATTATGTTGTTATTGATTAGATTAAATGGTGCTCTGTGTTTTCAAAGATGCCAAATTTCTATTGGTAGAGTTCCGTAAAGTTCTTGTTTCAACCAATACAATAGAAACTTGTTTCAGCTAATTAATGTTCACTTAGTATCACCAGGAGTGATCTTCTCAGATGTATCCTATGATCAACCATTGCAGAGCACTTGCTGCTTCCCATTATATGGGTTTAGTTTGTTTTCTCTGGGTCATTACAACCCAGGCGGTAAGGGGTTAACGGCGCCATAAAAGGTGTCGGCGCCGTTAAACCCTTACTGCCTAATTACGAGGTCCCTTTAATTAGACTGGTTTTACCAGCCTTTGAGAAAGGAACCCGCAAAGGGACTTTCGAGGTAATTACGGTACTGCAATTTTCGGTACCGTAATTACTGCCTTCCCCATTCCCATTGAGCCCTATGGGGGCGGTAATTCCACCATTCACCATGGCGGAGTTGGTAAAATACCGGCATCAACCCCGGCGCTAATAGCGCCATGGTTAACGCCAGGGTCGTAATGAGGCCCTCTGTCTCTTATCTTCCGTGGTGCCTTAATGGGATAGGTATTTATAGTGCACACAGAACATGAGGATCCTTGTGCAGGAGTATTTGCTCTTACCATATGATTCCTGGTTATCGGACAATCCAGCACAGCATTGAATCGTTTTCATAGAAGCTGTGGTCTGAATCACTGCAAATCTCTGCCATTTGTGTGGTTCCATGTAATAAAGTTGCAGTGAAAATGTTTATAAGAATCGCGGCAAAAAGGCTGTGGTGTGGCCTCCGCAATCCATGTAGTGAATGCAGGGGACACGCCCGCAATCCCCAGACCCATTATACTGCACAGAAGGGAGCAGGGAACCCCCGCAAAGCCCCCTCCTCTGCTGTGGTATAATGCAAACACTTTTACCAGGTCACACCACAGCCTTTTTGCCATGATTTTTTGTAAAATCTGCAATTTTTCGTCCTGCATATTACTGGATACCATTTTCTGTTCCCACTGTGGCTGTTGGTGAACTACCCCAAACTCCCTTTCCAAAAGGCTAAGCAGGATTTCTTCAGTTAGCTATTACACACTTCTTCCTAGGTCAACAGAACTCTCTGGTCCAAGAAGGTTAACACCTGTAAGAGCCTCACAGTTGCTTAAAGTGGTTATGTGCTGTGACTGGCACCACTCTACCATGAAGCATAGAGACATTCCCTGTGTTAGCAGTGTAGAATGAAGGGGTGCTCTCACCCAGCTATAGGACAGGGGAGCCCAAGAGGCACACCCCATCTCAGCCCTTGTAGGTGCACATTTATTGTAAGTTTAATGAGGAAGCAGGCTCACTGCTCCATTTAGCCTCATTGATTCTCCACAAATCCAAACACAGAGGCATGGCTCTCGTTAGTCCCTTGATCACCTCTGGGACCACCAGGATGCATCGCTGGCTCACAGGTTCTCCCAAGCTTCTCAATGTGTACAGGGAATGACCTTCATAGAGGCCCATGCTGGGCTTACTCAATCTGTTGATGTTACTCAGCAGGTTAGGGACGACAGGAGGAGTCTGTATGGATATGATATGATATTTTATTTATATCGCGCGCATATACAAGTGGAATGATAGCAACACACATTCAGCACTGTAATCCTCTTGACAATAAAACACACAACTCATTAGCAAGCATATACAAAGTCACTGGACCGGTAGGCACTATAACATGGTTATTAAACCCTACCCCCCATATTATTGTTTTGGGGCGGATATGTTGGTGACAAAACGCACGAGGGAATGGAGGTTCACGAGTAAAGCTGGGAGGCATCAAACAGTAGATACCTTTATTAAGTGACTGGTGAGATCGCATTCTTTAAGAGTGTGCCATTCAAAATGAGGGGGTGATGTTCTCTATTACGGTCCTCACTCTGGTGCCCTCTCTTCACAAGGAAGCTCTCTGATTGACTGTGTGTCAATATAAGCACCCTGTTTGCTTTTATTTCCACTTCTGTCGATGCATCCCACGCCACATCAATTTGGCTCCCAAACACTTTCATGGATCCCTTCTGGCACCCCAATAGAGCGCCTGCTCTTCAGTCCTTGATTGAGATGAATGGCAGCGCTGTGGTCTGTCGGATTCCATATCACTGCAATGGGACCTTGAGAGTACTTTGCACAATGCCGACGTACAGCTCTCTATCTTACTTAAAACAGAGCACGAAGGTGCATTAGTGGATCAGAAGAAATGGCCCTTGAAAGACCTATAAATAAGCGATGGAGCTGGCTATATCTGTAGGCGCTCTGACTGCACTCCTGCTATCTATAAATACATGCGTGCATGGAGAATGGTGATGAGCAATACTGCATGCAACTGATGACTTTATGACAACCTGCCTACATCTGTATATGCACACATTATATATGTATATGCATGGTTACATGTGTTTATGAACTATATATACACGCGTGTATGTTATGCAATATTAAGGGCCTCATTACACGGATGGCGGTGAACCATGGCGTAAAATACCGGCACCGCCTTGGTGGAAAGGGGAATTACCACCCTATTCCAAGGTTGGCGTGGCGGTAATTCCCCCTTCCACCATTGCCCTTCCCCATTCCCATTTTTGCCCCATAGGGCTCTATGGGAATGGGGAAGGCGCTAATTGCGGTACCGCAAATTGCGGTACCGTAATTAACTTCACTGGTCCCTTTGCGGGTTGGTTTTTAACGCCTGCAAAAAGCAGGCGTTAAATTCCCAACCCGCAAAGGGACCTCGTAGTAAGGCGGTAAGGATTTACCGGTACCGGTAAAATACCGATACCGGTAAACCCTAACCGCCATCCGTGTAATGAGGCCCTAAGTCATGTTATACAGCACCAGTTACTACCATAGAGATATAACAGCACTAAGTCTTGTCCGGAAAGTTTTTTTATTGTGTCGAAACCAGTTGTAACCAGATATTTGTCTGTGTGAGACAAGAAAAGTGTAGGAGATGGGGAAAGGGGGCATGCAGATGAAATATGTGTGCAGGTCAGAAAGGGAGTGTGGGGTAGGGACACAGGGCCTCTTTTTAACCCTGCTCGCCTGCTAATAAAATGTCTGTATTTCCTTATACCAACTCTTTACCGGACCAGTAGAGTATGATGGTGAGGTTAACCAGACTTATCTCCAGCCAACAACTGGAGGTAGCTCAGGCCCCCACCAGTATAAAACAGCTGGTATTTTCTGAACCAGTGTTGCCGGTGCTGGAAATACTGGCAAATCCCCTCATTCAGTCCTATGGGACTCCATGAAATGGGGATTTACTTCCCTTTCCGCCACCTGTGATATCCCGGTAAATCCCCTCATTCAGTCCTATGCGACTCCATGAAATGGGGATTTACTTCCCTTTCCGCCACCTGTGATATCCCGGTAAAACCGGGACATCAGTCAGAGGAAACGGTCGGTGCATTTGCTGATATCGTGGTGGATTGTCCACCACGAAACCGGCAAACCTATAATAAGGCCCACTGTTTCTGTTTTGTATACCTATACATTCAGCATAGATTTTAGCATAGATTTTGGGCTCACATTCTGCCGGCAGCGACATTCCATGGCATTTAGTGCCAGGAAAGCCCAATCTAAAGTCCCGAACAAAGCAAAGGCATTAAGGTGGGCTTTCCAGTGCACCCCTGCGAATGTGCGCCATGATGCATGATGGATTTAAAAAAAGAAAAAGTAGGGATATGGTGTGTGGTACTGCGTTGTCTTGGCGGTGCAGCATTGCCAGCAGGGAATGGAATTGACCTGCATGTATATGTGGCAATGGCGTCTAGCAAATATGGGAGAGGGGTGCACAGGTGGTAATTGGGACATGAACAGGAGGATGGGGGTATGAGTTGCAGCACTGATGCTTTGAGGACCTGGATGCTTTCAGAGGGAGAGGCACATGAGAACAGGAACTAGGTTGGCACGAGAGCCTGGAGAAACAGTCCGTTAGAATTTTACAGAAGAAGATTATGGAGCAGACAAGGGAGCTTCGAGTGGTGGCAGAAGGAGAGCATTAGCAGCAAAGGGCAGGGAGGCAGGAGGGTAACCAGGTCGGCTTTGTGAGATTCTGTGAACCTACCAGTTGAGGGTGCCTGGAATTTGCCAGAATGATATGGGGCCTCATTATGACCCTGGAGGTAACAATGCCGCTTTTTGCGGCATGGCTACCCGAATTCCGGGTAACGGGTCCGGGTTCCCTGAATGGGGAAATACCGTGCCATTCTGACCTTGGAGGGCCCGGTATTTCCCCATTCAAGGAACCCAGACCCGTTAATGACGGGCCCGCTGTTAGCATCCTGGTCTGGTCGCGGGACCCTCCTAGGACGCCTGGTTTTACCAGGCATCCTTAGCAGGTCCCGCGAGCAGACCTCGTAATGAGGCGGTAGGGGTTTAACAGGGCCGGCAGCTCTACCGGCCCTGTTAACCCCCTACCGCCAGGGTCGTAATGAGGCCCATGATCTTGATTGGATGGAACAACCGAAACATTCTAAAAGAAAATTGGTCTGATCATAAAGGGGAAAATACGCGTTGTACATGCAAACATGAGTAACCAAATACCCCAGTTTCTATTACTTACAGGGGAGGACTGCAAGCAGCCAGTGAGTGGCTGCATGATGGGCTTCAGAAGATCACCACCTTACCCTTGTGGCATTACCCAACTGACTGCCAGAATTTACCAAAACCAGGGTGTGCTCTGTGCATGGTGAAAGGTGTCCCAGCCCTGTGTGGTCCATATTCTTAAATTAGTAAGACGACAAAGTCTCAAGGACCATTTAGTGGGCAGCGACTTTATGATATCGGCCTCAATGCGCTCTGTGGCTCCATAACATGATTCTCCCCACTGTTTGGGACATGTTCCTGACTTGGCACACACAGGTGTAAGGTGTTGAGGATTGCATAATAGCGTGTTAAAGTTATAGGTCTCCCAATTAGTCTTAGCTCTAGCGTTCGATATTATCAATTCCATGAAGCAGGACCTATGCTGCACCCACTGGGGATGCAGATCCAGGGACTCACCAATTCATTTAGTATATGTTGTATCGTGCTGGGTGTGAATGCAGAATGAATTTCAGAATGTTGATGTGCCTGAGTGAATGTTTGGTTGTGAGTGTAGGACTGCCTGTCGTGAAGGTTCCAGAGTATGGCAGTTAGAGAGGCCCAGCCTCGGCGACTGTACCGAGTGGTTCATGTTTATCATCTTAATGTAACTGGAATAAAGCTTACTTGTGGAACCTCCCCAAGATGACTAAGGAGCTTTGATTATTGCAGTATAGTTCAGTTCCTATGAAAGGCAAAACATAAATAATCACAACGGGAGCAAAACTGGATCCACAAACAGATTAAAGAAGCCAGAATCTGCTTTTTATCCTCTATCTTTAATCCTCTTTCTGTGACCCTCTGTACCTCATCTTCAATGTCCCTTCCAATTGTCCCTTTATTAGGTGCCCCTTCCAATTGCATCAATTTTCCTGTAACCCTTTACTGCATCTCCGATACAGCCGTCTGTTACGTCACAGCTGGCTTCACACTACATACAACCCAGTACATGCATACATCCATAAATATACATTAAAATAATGAAGCATTCTCATTGTATACAGTGACATCTTAGTTTAAAGTTAGCTAACATATTGATTTTGCATCAGTCATCATTTCATCTCTCTACAATTTTACTCACTACAAGTTGATCTAAAACATTTTCACCTGAGACTATAGTGGGTAGAGGAGACTTTGGTTTGTTGGTAAATGGGGTCAGGAATGGAATTACAATGTACAACAACAGTAGATGATTCTAGTTGTCTAGAGAGGTCTGCAAGTAGAGGAGTGGATTAATGCGGATTTTAGAGGGCAAGTTCTATGGCGAGAGGGGCACAGGGGATACATTGAAGAGGGTGCAACGGTTTACCTCCTGTGTTTGGTTTGCTCCGAGAAATGCCTGAAAGAAAGAAAAGTGGCCATGAGCTTTGAATGTACATATTTTTTCCCTTTCTATGAAATTGATTTTAACATGAAATGGACACAAAAGAAGTATGGACTTCCTTGAGGCAGAACATTTTGTTTGCCAAATTTTGTGAACTTTAATGGAGTTCAAAAGTCACAGAGGAAAACATATTTTCAATTGTTCTATTTAACGTCTCACATAGAGCTAACAATGTTGTTTCTACGTGTGTGTGTGTTTGCTTGTTTGAACTGTTTACACTCCAAGTTGTAACATATACATTTAGCAACTCACACATGTCATCTCCCCCTATCCATCCATTTGATTAAAGCCCAGTTTTCGAGGACCAGCGGCTATAGTGCTCAAGTCGGCACCTAATGCCAGTCCAGCCACATTAATATGACTGCTAAAGAAACTCATAATCAACTTTATTTGTAAGGCAAAATCAGGCCTTTCCATGAATTGACTCCCATTCACGTCTTCTGGATTTTGATTCGTCTCAAATCAAGGGATGTGGCCCTTGCATCAGGAGTGACATTATATACAAGAGGGGTTTGCAACCTTTGGCTCTCGAGATGCTTTGGACTACAACTCCCACCAGTTCTAGTCAGCATAGACAATGGTAGGGGATAATGAGATTTGTAGGCCAAAACATGTGGTGAGACAAAGATTGTAGAACCCTGATCTAAAAAGATGCAGCCAACATTCAGAAAATGACACTGACTTTCCTGTAAGTCCCACTAGGCCTCCAAGGCTGTCAAACATTTACTGTCCCAAAATTAGAGACAGCAAAATGTACATTCTAAATATAGAAGCCCGTTTAAAATATTCATAAGCAAAGACAGTTGGTCTGCAATGTAAAAATGTACGAGCTCATATTCAATTGAAAGCGTAAAAGCCTTGAGTAAGGCGTTAACACCTTCCAATCATGTTACGCCACACTTTCATGCATTTGAATGGCATTTGTATTCTGAAGCATTTGCGCTGGCATGGATCGCTTCGGTGACCGCCAGCTTTATGCAACAGCATAAAGTGGTGTACCCCATTGGGAACATTTTTTTGAAGCTTTGATGGCAGCGTGCAGCCTACTTGTATGTCAACACCTAATCCGAAGATTGGCCTTCTCTGTCTACACTCAATTACTCTGTAACCTCCTCCATGTCAACATCAGGCTTGTCCCATCACTTCTACAGTTCAGGACAGAGCTCATGACTTCTCTTCACTTCAAGGAATGGCTCCTCCTTAACACCTAGGTCCACACACCCTGCCCTCCCCACCTTACCAGAGACTCGATGATGTGCTCCCCATTGTCTCCCTCCCTGGTTGCTTGTAGGTCCCTTGCTGCCAATTGCCCAACCTCACCCGCCACTGTTAGATCCCTGCTCATTTTTTCTCTGCTTCCCTAACTGTGTTTTTCCACCTATAATTGTAAAACACACATTTGCTTCCCCAAGTTAGGTCCAAGTTAGTTCCATGCTCAATAATTACCCTAATAAAAATTGTATATTCTGCCATGTACAATTACAAGTAAACACTGCCCAACATGCTCGCATGTCGGAGACCATCGAACATGGCAACCTGCTCTCACAATTAAAAGCATCTCAGGCAGTTTTTTCTCACTTTGTACAGCGGATTGCAAAAGTGCAGGGCACCAGGTGGTGTTCTCACATGTGTGCTGCATGTTGCCCTGCACCTTTTCACTCTGCCGTCAAAATGACGAAAAGTTGGTGGCGGGGCGCCGCTTACTTGTATGTCAACAACTAATGGCTTCCCGCCACCAAATTACTGAACTGACACAAATGAGATACGTAGAGTACTGTTAAATGTTTTTATTAAAGCACCCACAAGGCCAATAGCCTAACCCTCTACATTTGAAAAACTGGAGCTTTTATATGTAGAGTTAATATCGAATGCACAATCGTTCTATTTCATAATATTGGCCAGATTTCCCAACTCCTTCTTTTGCTATGCACCCGTATTTGTATTATCTTTTCTTTCAGCATCGTGCCCTCACCCCGCAACTCCTGCAGATCTGCAAAGATGCATGGAAACAATTACACCATCCTCCAAAAACATGAATCCGTAAACAGACATGTTCTTCTATAATATAACAATATATTATAAAAAAAGAATAAAATAAAATATTAAAATATAATGCACCATTGCACAATTCATACAGTTCCCTTATACTGTATCACCATGGGGCTCATTATCCACCCTGTGCAACAATAATTGAAAGCACAAAAAAAGTCCTGATTAGGACCTTTAAGCTTTCAATTACCGGTTCACCCAGTTTTCCTCAATTTGCATGCCGGATAGGAGGGGCAGAACACAACTTGCGTTTAGGCTGCTCCCTTTCTCTCCGCCATACGAATATCCACAGCATTTGTGCCTGCATGCATTTTCATGCAGGCGTAAATGCTGAGGAACCATATGGGGTCTACCGGTTTTATGCACCAGCAAAAAGCAGGCAGACCCAGTAAGGATTGATTGTAAAGTGTGCCCGCCGTACGCACATGGTAGGCAGTGTTTACTTCATTTGCACTGCGCTGGGCAAATGAGAACCATTCGGCAGCAGGGACTTGTACAGGCCAAAGTGCATGCATATAGGTCCCAGACAACACATTTTACAGGAACTTCAATACGAGCCAATGGGCCTCATTACGACCCTGGCGCTAAGTGGTTAATGGCGCCGTAAAAGGCTGCGGCGCCGTTAACCACTGAGCGCCTTACTACGAGGTCCCTTTGCGGGACCCGACCAGAACGGTTGGTCTAGACCAGCCGTTAAAGTTGGGACCCGCAAAGGGACTATCGAGGTAAGTACGGTACCGCAATTTGTGGTATCGTACTTACCGCCTTCCCCAGTCCCATTCAGCCCTATGGGGCAAAAATGGGAATGGGGAAGGGCCAATGTTCAATGGGGAATTACCGCCCCACCAACCTTGGAATGGGGTGGTAATTCCCCATTGAACATTGGCAGACTCGTTACGATACCGGCACCAACCATGGTGCTAATAGCGCCATGGTTTAGCGCCAGTATCGTAATAGGGCCAATATATTTTACAGTGCAAGGTTGTCTCACATAATTAAAATACACACACACACACACACACACACACACACAGCCTAACATTTGTAGCTGTATCATATAAAGCGAAGATGATGTTCCGGAAAATACGTTTTCATCAGTAGGCAATACATTAAAAAAAGCTGGTACCCTCTGCATCAAGAAGAAATAGCACACCCTGATTTAACAAAAGTAACCCTGAAATAAATGACTGCATCTAGGAATAACACAAATATGCAAACAAAAAGTGTTACTCCTATCGTATAATGCAATTATTTACTCTATGCTACTGTGAAATAATGCATTGGTATTTCCTGCAGCTCAAACTTGTCACACACACACACAGTCTCAGGAGGAGAGCTTAGGGTCAACACGCTCCCCCTTGGAAGCAAGACGATGCAGAGCAACACAGGTTCGAGCCGCGATCCATGCTTAGAAACCCCTGGGTATGAGGCACGTTATAAATAACCAATTACAGTTACAATACACCAAATAGACAGATTATGAAAGAGCTGACAAGCATTGTCATTAGAGCCAAACCATTCAAGTATGGCGTCGCTGAAAATACTGGTGTAGTTCAAATCAATGCAGCCCGCACATGTATACAGCAGAATGGACAGAAGAGTTCTCTAAAGCATTATTAAACAACTCTCCTCCCAGTTGTGCTGGTTTCGATAAGATGTCCAAAATAACAGCGCCTTCAACACAGTGCATCCTTTCTGCATGGAGAGCTGCTGATTGGCTGCATGGCCACTCGATTCACTGCTGCAGAGCACTGGCAGATGGTGGAAGCTCTCTCTGTCCAACCTAGATGGGAAGGGCAGGCCCCAATGATTCTCATAATTAGCCGAGGTAACATGAAACAAGTTACCGGCCAGGTTACATCTACCGGTAAGTGACCGGTCGTTTAATTAGTGCAGACCTTCTTTTTTAAACTTCATTTCTGTGATCGATCAGTGTTCCTGGGTCTTTCTGCTTCTGTAAGCGCATTTTTATAACTTGCATCAGAAATGTGATTATTTGAGATGCCTAATCGTTTGTTGTGGTACTCCAACAACGAAAACGACCTATTGTTCCCCCTGGTGCAGAAAAGTGGGTGATTGATGTGTCTGAAAATTGACAGCCCCTAGTTCCACACTGCAAAATCAATCACCTCCTGGCAATTGTTGCATCTGAAAAGTGGAACAATGCAGCTGACAGATCAACTTGAGTCTTCAGTCTCCATTCTGAATGAAAGCATGGCTGAAGTTACCAGCAGGCAATCTGGTTGGGCTCGGGGAACCAGAAGCAGATTTGAGCTTTACCCGTAAAAGGTGTGAGCCCGCGGGGCACGGTGCCAGCTCACACAGCGGTGATGCATGATCCCACAGCATGGACCGATGCCCTGCAATCGATAGAATGTAATGAAGATGCAGAGGCGGTTCAGGTTAATTGCAGTAGTGTGTGTGCACCATTAAAAGTGCTGACGGCAATACGATTCCCTTCAGGGAGATCTCGGCCTCGCGGCAAACCGCAGAGATGGCAAACAAAGGGCTTTCATTTCAGGCAGGAAGCGGTGTGTGTTGAGGGACTAAATAATGCATAGCATTCAGGGATCAGGGGCAGCCATTCAGGATGCTTAGGACACAGGCTGTATCTAAAAGCTCAACCCAAAAGCGTCTCGGCGGTTCTGGCTCTTCCATCGCCTCATCCCTGCCCCCACCACCAAAGGTGAAGCCTGTAAACGAAGCAACCCTGACGAGCGGCCTCATACGAATACAACGCAATCTTTGCCTCGTACTCTGGATACATTTGATCCGGGAACCTGAGACACGCCTGTATGAGCGTCTCATGTGTGAACAGCCGTTCCATTACTGCGCCCCCTAAATAACCGTGCCTGCGCGGACCTCAATGAAGAGAAGGACAAGGTGAGCCTTGCCAGTGAAGTCAGTGTATAATCCACAGTGGCGTGGACTAATTTTATATACAATACGGATGAATGTGTATCATCGAATGAAATACACTCTCTCTAGAGTCAACAAATCTATGATGTCCCATCTACATCACATAAAAGACCAAGTGTGAAGAAATCATATGTCCTGAAGATGGCCACAATATCTATTTCGAAATAGACATTAGAGATCTATGATGTCCCATCTACATCACATAAAAGACCAAGTGTGAAGAAATCATATGTCCTGAAGATGGCCACAATATCTATCTCGAAATAGACATTAGAGGCAATGTCTGATTTTTGTATGGGCCGAAACATGTCGACAATTTATACCTCAGCTAAGGTCTAATGAGTGACAATATAGCTTATGAATTCTTTCTAAAAATAGGGTCATTGTTTGACACATTTATATTTGTATCGATGTATTTTATGTCTTTTTTAAGTGTTTGGTACATTGGTGTAGGAATAGACTCTGTCTTTTTATATCTATATGAATTAAAGTATCTGTGAACATTTTCTTTGGGTGAAAGTTTTTCTTCTCTCTAGTTCTCCACGCTCGTATGATAGTGATCTTTGTGTGTCTGTTGTAAACTTATGTGACTATAGTATTCTGATTTCTGTCATCTCTGGAGTTAGAGTAGTAAGGGGTAATTAATTCTCTGTGCCTTGTGGTACTCTCTGTTTCCCCCACCACCAACCTACAAAATATAAACATTGAAACATACCTCTATTTGCTGCTGCTTCTCACTTACTATCCCCTCCTTTGCATTTACTTAAATGTATGTAAAGTATTATTGCCTAATTTTAAAATGGGCATGCTGTATATTGCAATGGAAAGCAGAGGTGTGTAGAGAGCATTCAAATCTTGCTCAAGGACAGCTGCTGATGTCCTCGGAGCATTCAGCATACATCATTGCTTCCCTTATCTCTCTAAAGGATGCTTGCTATGAGGATCCAATCGGCTTCCCCAAATGTAATTACTATGTTGATGCTCAGTCTGGAGACTCCATGAATTATCTACCTAATCGTGTGAAGACACAGGTCCTCATGATCATTACCCAGTAAACAAAGTGGTACATTTCACCGAAGTACATAATACCAAAAAACACAGAACATTTGAGTGAACTATATATGGGGTAGTGGGCCAAGGGGTTACAATAAGTCAGGGTGGGGTTGGGGTGGCATTATAAGGGTAGAAAAATTAGGATACCCCCAAATAAAATAAAAAAAATAATTCAGTGTTTTTCATTATTATGGTCATGATGAAATGCTGCACTCTGAAACATGGGTCGGTAAAATCACATATAACCCTCATGATCATGTTATGCTGTTATTACAGCCAGGGGAGTGGGTGAAATGGAGGCTATTGTCAATTTCTGTGCATATGCCCCCTTATCTTCTCCCCAGGGCCATGGAACATGTGCAGGAATATAAAAGATGTCAGCTAGCGTTCTCTATGGAAAGTATGAGCTGCCTGAAGACTTTCGTGGCAATTACACAATTCATATTCTTTATATGTTTTTCCATTTAATCAGTGGCATCACCACTGGTGTTCCCACATTGCCCTCCCATTATTTTAATATTAATCATATATTAATTTGTGGTCTGGAAACAGGGATATATCTTAATGGCTTTTTAAGTATCATGCAGCACTAAACATACCAAGAAGAGAACACATCTCTGAAATCAAACTCAAAGTGCACTGGCTACCGTTTCAGGACCCGATCAAATTCAAAACAATGGCTACCTCTCACAAATGCCTCACTAACATAGCTCCTAAATATCTTACCAACCTACGAACTCCAAATCAAAACATCAAGACGACACGCTCCACCTCAGCTTTCCTTCTCTCTGTTCCAAAATTCAAAAGAGCAAAGGCTGGGGGACGTAGTTTCCCAGTTGGGGAAGCCAAAGCATGGAACAGCCTACCTATAGACTTCAGATCTGACCCTCCCAAACCTCCTTCTGCAGAAAACAGAAAGCCTGGTTCCTCGCTTCCAATGTGTAGCAGTTCATCCTTATACAATATGCTCCCATGAATATATCTGCTCTACCCTATTTTCAAATTACCTATGCTAATAGGGTTGCACATGTAAATATTACTGATTATGTACTGACGTGAAAAATGTATATGTAAATATCTTATATTCGTAAATATACGTAATATGACTTATGTTTTCTATGATTACCTGTGGTAACCCTGTAAAGTGTATCACCTGCTCTCCAGCGCCCAGATACCTACGGGTTTGGGACGCACTACAAATGCTAAATAAATAAATAAATACAAAAATAAATACATGCTTGGAGAGGCCACCAGCTGTGCAAAGTAAGAAAACCTGGCCTGTGTATGGCTGTCCATAGCCCTGTTGACAACCATTTGTACTAGGCTTGGGAGGAATGCTGCGCTCTAGAGATCATAGAGAAAAACATTGTTCATGGATATTTGACAAGTAATCAAGTAAACATTAGTAATGACTATCACAGTACACTTTGGATCACCAAGTATTTTTAAACATGTATATAGAAATATGTAAGCCATTTTCCTTTGGTTTATTGGTAATATGTATACAGACATTCTTTCAACTGGAAGTGGGTGAAAATCTCTGAGACAGGCTATACCAGCTGTAAACAGCCCACCAATTTGAGCAAATAAGCACTAGTGAGGTCAGTGCTTTTATCATGCCATTACAGACCGCTACATCCCATTCCATATATTATTACGGGCATTCCAAGCCACAGCAAGCATCAGTGGCATGTGAAAGCGGAACCCACAAGCACACCCACACCCACAGTCCGCACACCATACCCTTGAAGGATCTCTATGGTCATACTATGTGTTCAGTACAGAGGTGCAATATCCGGCAAATTTGTGTTCGACAGTTCCATGAAATTGTGAATTAAATGTCATCTATTTAACAAAAATAAGGACTTATACAAATTGTCTTTACACTGCATAAAACCTGTAATATTACTGAAATACAATCAGCATTTGGACTATTGTGGATTTTATCTGCACACCATGAAAATGTATTATCTTATTTTGCTAAGAAAATCTGCAAGAAAGCCTTCTCTGCAGTTTAAAATAATTCTCCATATATTCTGCTGATAAAAAAACGTTTCCTCCATTTATTTTATCAAACTAATGGAAAACACTTTGCAATATTATCCCAGTTCATTTTCTGATAGAAAATCCAGCCAATTTGTAATTGGGAAAAACATTATTATTTTAAAATTCGGGATTTGCAAAATTAATGAATTTACCCAATTACACTGACATAATTTAAATTTCCAACCCATGTTCTTAAGGTTAAACACATAAAGAACCCAGCACATAAGGAATAAGCAGCAATAATGAAAGAAAAGGTGGAGTGGGGGGAACAAGAAAAGAAAATTGTGAATACAAATACAAAAAGGGGGAGGGGCCTGAAGATGCTACAGCAGAACACCTAAGGGAAAACAATGAAGACAAAAAAAATGCAACTTAAAAATTTTATCAAGATTGTATGCTTACTCATGTTTTTATTCATTAAAAGTTTAATATACTTATATTAACTTTAAAAAGTATGTTTAGATTGCTCATGTAAACATAATACATTGAACGAAATTATTCGCCACCTCAAGTTCTTCTCCTGTAAACTATTTTCTGCAGCCACTGCATGTTAGGCACATATTAAATAATCAGATAAGTAAAAGAATACAAGACAGTAATAGAAAAGTTAAATATATGTGACGACATCTACTAGAGTAAGTGCTCTGGGATCACAACAAATACAAGTATGGGTAAAGGAGGTCAAATACAAAAAACAGGATCATTAGGAGTTTTACGCTGTGGCAAAAAAAGTGGAGGTAATACCGTTTATCTAAATTTTTCCTGCACCTCCAAATTGTAAGTCTGCCGGTATTACCACCCGGTAATACCATTAGCAGTAATATCAGCAACAATCCCCATTAAATGGGGATTAACACCAGCAAACCATTGCTTGTAATGAGGTGGTATTAACGCTAGAGCTAATACCTCCAGTGGTAATACCGCCTGACCAGGTGACGGTAACAGTAATTCCGTTTGCCAGTATTCTGACAAATTTACCACCGGAATAGCTGCAAACTCTTAAGGAGCCTAAAAGTCCTTGGCAAGCATTTGATTCTACAGTGCACCAAGTTTCACAAGGACACATCTATTTTGCTACTGTATTAGGCGAACATTGATCAACTCTACAACCTAATCACATGCATTTCACATTGCATTATCTGTGAGGTTTACTACGTTTTGCGTGTATTTTGTCTGTATTTGTTTTATTTGAATTTGAAAGGTGACCACAATCTAAGCACAAACATCCAAGTTAAAATGCAATTCAATGAATATCTGAAGAACCACAATTCCACCAAATACTTTGAGTAAGAACACTCAATAGAGAAATATTATTAGCTGTTAAACAAAACAAGCAATGCTCATGAATGATACAGGCAGCAGAAGCAGGAACACGTGTACTATAAAGACAAAGTAAATGCCAGGGTTTCCTCAGTGCCCAATTGTCAAGGAAGATAGCGAAAATAGAGAAAAGGAAGAGCTGATTGGCCATCGTGTAGATAAGAAGCGGCACAGGAGAGCGGCAGGATGCCACCTCCAACCCACAAAATAATGACTCAGAGTCATAGAGGACAAGGCAAGCATGTTGAAACATGCCCGCTGAGTGGCCATACCATTTAAATGCATAGATTGAAGGTTCTCTGCATTCTGATTGGTTGTGCTGAAATTTCAGGATGCTAACTCCTTTAATTTTCTAAAGCCTTCCTTCCAGTCATTCTTGCATCATCAACAGCTATTCCTCCCACCAATAAGTAGGTCTGATAAGTGCAGGAAGAAAAAGGGGGGACTGAATGGGTACAGATACAGACCACCCCAAAGGGTGGCCGGGGGCAGTGCAGGAGGGTGGCAGGGTAAGCAGATACATGGGCCCAGAAGACAGAAGGTATGCCAGATGCACGGTGCTGAGAGAGAACAGATCAGCAGGAGAGAGGGGGGGGCAAAGGCAGAGGCAAAGAGGAAGGTCTTGAGGTGCTTCCGGAACCGGAGATTGTTCTTCTCAAGTTTCAGAGTGGCAGGGAGGCCTCAGCCGAAGACAGAGATCTACCCCCAGCTGAATCATATGTTCAATCTATCCGGTAATTCATGTATGCACCTTCCATGCACTTTTCCTATCTACCCTCCTCAGTCTTTACTGCAGTCATAACTTTAATCTCCTCCAAACATTGTGCTAATATCTTTTTAGTCATACATGCTAACTGCTTCGATGTGCCTTAAATCGCAATTCTATCATTCCTTTAATCACCTCGACTACTTTCTTCTACTCCTTCCAATGTTTCCTAAGACCTTCCATTAGCCATTCCTCTATTTTGTATACATTTTAATGGTAATACAATGGTAATCACACAATCACACCAGCAGAGCACCAGCGATAGGAGATGCAGCTCTACTCGAGTAAGGAATTGCTAATGCACTGTTGTGACTTCAAGTCTTTCTCAGACTGAAGATTGCTGTTTGTGGATTGCCTGGAGAACAAAAGACCTAGCCGAGCTGGAGCTGACTGAATCAACAAGCACTGCCAATGCCAATTGTTTTGGCATTTTTAGTTGTTGATTGCATTTTACATTTGGCATGGAATGAAGGAATGAGGAATAACATCACAGGGTGGAATAAATGACAGCATGCACATAATGATGGGCAGTGGCAGAGGTTAAGGGAAGCACTGTGCAGGAGAAATAGGAAACGAATGGCATGTATGTTGTCAGCGATAACTCGTTTTATGCAGTTCGAGCCAGGCTGAATTTGAACGAAATCTATTTGTTCCATTCGCATTGGTGCAAAGCAAAGATATTGTGGGTTCACAACCCCTCCACAGCCCACCTAACCTGAGACTGGTCGAGCTGCTCCTCCATGTTTCCAACCTTAGTTGCTTGCAGATGACGTGCATCTAACTGTCCACGTTCCCCATCCCCGGTTGTTAGTTCCCTACACCCTTGTGATCTGCTCCTTCGTCATGCACTCCCCCTGTGACTCCTTTGGAATACACTTCCTAAGGATCTATGAACAACAGAAGAACACCTAAATATCAGAAAAAAATGAATGACCTGGATCGTTAACTCACCCACTCAAACAGGAAGCCCTATTGAGAAAAAAAGAAACAACCACGAAAATAGCAAAGGTACCTCTAACCATTGTACAACCAAATCGAACAATAATTATCAAGACTGGCGCAACAAAAGGTAATCATAATATTGACAAACTGCAAATAACGAATTTAGCCTAATTGAAAAACAATGAAATTTACAAGAATGCGCAGACCTCCTCACCATTAAACTACTCAAAACCTTAATCTTTCCAACAAACCCAGCCCGCAATCAACAAATACAACACACACCTGTCCCTACCACAGCGCAAACTCGAAATCACACAGCAAACGACCCACCCCCTCTGTAATATGACTCAACCCTAATCTTGACATTTCCAGGGCATACGCTAACTTTCTTTGTTTCTCTCTTATAGGTGAAGCGGCACACACTCAATTTTCACTTCATTCCTTTCTGGCGCAGTAGGAGCATACATACAATGCTTATGTCTCTCCTATCTCGCAACATTCCTACATCACTCCTCCCCCAAAGGCCGGCGCTGTGACAACTGCTGTACAGGAGGATAAAGATGGATAGCGGCTAAACCGGCTTCTCAGTCTGACAGTACTACAGGACCAGCTCTGAGGTAAAACAGAAACAGCTCTCTGGGTACTTGAGCAGGTGTAAGCAGGCAAGCAATTGGATCAATGCCATTTTAACTGATATTTCTTTTCAAGAAGAAGGTACAAAGGTGGGATTAAAGGTGCTATGGTCCCAGAAAATTGATCAGGTGGACAGGGCCTCTCAACAGTTCGTTGCTCTTAATCTTGAGTGAGTGACAGAGTCAATTTGTGCCTCTCAGTGCCTTCCTAGCAGTTAATTGTGTTTCGACATTGGGTGAGTGGCGTTGATCTAGGCGGTCAGTCGACATCGAGTTGGCTTCGAAAGATGGCTCTGTTCAGTTCAATGACAAATTCAAAGCGATATGTTTTGAAGGATCTAATACGCTTTGGGGTGCCAGGCAAGTCAGTTCAGGATGATGTAAACTCTGGGTTGTGTCAATGTGTGACACAAGACAGCTGTTCTAGTCAAGGTTTGCGTCAGGGCGAAGTGATGTTTTGTTGGTTTGTTGCATTGCTCGAAGATGCACCGAGTCAAAGGCTTCTGCAGTGGTGACACGTGTACAGACCAAGGCGGCATTGATCACTGCTCATGTGATGCGGCAGTGAGCTGGTTCGAAGATGCAGGTGAGCAGTGTAAAGCCATGGAGTGTCAAAAGGAGCACTGCATGTCATGTCTGTTCGAAAGGCATCAAAGGTGCTCCCATGCTTGTCCACAGGAGATAATGAGAACATCAATGTTTTCTGTCGACCAAGGAGTCCAAGTGAATTTTTCACTCCATGACAGAGACTCAGCAGCCCCCCCCCCCCAGGTGGGACATGCCCCATATAAAATAGACACTGTTCTATACTATACAATATACTATACCCAATATAGTTAACACAGCTCTGTTGCATTGTGAAGTTGTTGGTTTTTCTTTATAGTCCAAGTGCTGCTACTCTTGAGAGATTTAAGTTTGCTGGTAGTCCCACTGCAGGGTATCCAGGACAAGGTAACTCTTTCTTACTCTCCTCCCCCAGTCCAGGGAGTTACGCTGGCACCGACTGGGGTCCCTTGGTCACCAGTGTAGATTCTTGTTTCAAAGCAGGTGGCAAAGTGGCAGACGTTGATCAGAACAGCTGTTACCACCAATATGTGTGGGTATGGTTAGGGACCAGAGCTTCTCTCCCTCTTAAATAGCACCTGTCTTCACCTCTACAGAGGACGTTGGATTGGACTGCACTCCATACAGGGGTTGGAGATGGATTCTACTTGGTATCCAGAATATAATCACATATGGAGTAAACCTTTCCGATAAAGGTAAAATGTCACAGGGGATTGGGCAGTCCCTGTAACAAATGATCACTGTCTTCTTGCATCATAACTTTTTTCACAGGGAAAAAAGGGAACAGGAAATAAAGAGAGCCTCACAAAAAGCTAGGGTTGGTGCCCCTTCTCGGGTCCACTTCATTCTATCTAGCTACTCAATTATGCCCCCTCCCAAGCCTGCACTCCAAAGGCCCTATGGAGTGCAACAGCCTGGTGTGAGGCAGGCCTTTGTTATGCAAGTTACACTTGGAAATCAGGATACCCATTAGATCTCCAGATGAGTGTTCCTGTGGCCTATGGGGAGGTGTTACCATTCCCCATGGTGAATGAAATGGACCCAGTATCCTGCTTATCATCTTCCTTGCTGAAGCATAGAGAGCCAGGCTGATGATATGAATATGCATTTTTTATTGGTATTTTTTATTTTTTTTATTTTGCCAACACATAGCTGGTCTGGGCTTAGCTTTGGTGCCACAGTTAAAATACAGCCTCTGTTTGCAGTGACCTTTGGTCACAGCAGCTGTCAGGACTGTACATGTTACCATTGAACCTGCCGTGTGCCCCTGACAAGCAGTACTGCAGTTGTCAGGAGACTGATGCAGATGGGACACTGGTATGCACAATTATGTTGGCATGGAGCTTTATGTAAAGGGGATCTGATTAGCAGACTCGAATTTCAGGAACAATATTACCAACATCATGTTTTTAATGTAATCAAAATCAAGCAAGCTTGGGCTTTCACACCATCGCAGATGACATTCTGTCAGAGGTACACACTGAATGTGTATGTCTCTCCTCTCACAGCAGTGAACTTGAAAGAAGCAAATTCTTTGTGTAGAAAATGCTACCTTTCTCCAGAGACATAAGCTCAAAGAGAGAGGAGTTCTTTGATAAATCACTGTCAAGTCTGAGCCGAGTACTACCTTGTGGAAGGACTCATTACAAAAAAAAATCTCAGCAATACATATTACCACAGGGTAGACTGAAAATAATTATTACTTGTTAGCGTTTGTTGTGTAAGGAAATATATCAGTCCCTACTTACTCTAACTAAAAATCTCAGTGTCATATGATTCCATTCCTATCCAAAAGGAATTCCATTCTAACACCTAGAGTAGGTCACCTCCTTTTTAATTATCTATGCTCACTTGAATGTTTATTCTTCAACACACAAAACAATACACCAGACTAAATTCAACACTGTTTATTTGTCTATCTATTTATTTGTATTGTGTCATTAGTGTTAACATTAAAACCATTACACAAACATTTAAAACATTCCGTAACATTCCATGAATCCACAGATAAAGACAAATGAATTATAGAATTCCAGTAAAGTATATTGGTCAAATAACTGTAAAAACTATGTGATGATGATTTCCCTCCAAGTTTCTAAATACATATTACATTAACTCTAGATAAAGATGGATTCAAAGCATTACATAATGCAAGTGAGCTAGTGTCAAAGAACGTTTCCTTAATACTTCCCAAGGTTCTTATATTATGTCTTCCCCACATTTCTCCAAACAAATATTCCAGGGATTTCCTGGTGCTTCACACTCTAAAAACAAATGTCGAACGGATTCGATTTCAGTCATACATAAACTGCAAATGTACTCCCTCACCACTGCCATTTCCACAGATTGCAAATTTCTCTTGTTGGCAAAATATTAAATCAAAACCTCAAAATTGACCCTGCAAATCACGAAGATGGGCATCTATGGGTATAGGAGGATAAGAGATCCAGGTGGACGAGAGGTTCGAGATCGCTCTTATCCTCCTACACAGAGAGCAGCACATCATATTTCTCACCTTGCATCCCTGCTGTTTTTTCCAACAAAAAAAGGTCACTTGAAAAACAAAATGCAATTTTTGTTTCTAAAAAATAAATAAAATGAAGGCTTCTTGACTAAAATATCAAAATGTTCCCTAACAAAAATAATGTTCTTTCCAAATGTATGGACTTAAAACATAAGAAAAACACATAGGGCCTCATTACGAGTCTGGCGGTAGCCCTGCCGGAAAAAACGGCAGGCTGCGCCGGACTGGTAATACCATTCCGTCTCTGTGATTACCGGAATCACCTGGGCATTACAACCCCGGTGATCCAGTAATTCCGGAGGCGGAATTGTGTAAGTCCCCATTCCCATCCCCATGGAGTCCCATAGGACTCCATGGGAATGGGGCCCATGGAAACACTTGTTCCATCTATGACAGAGCCAGTGTTTCCATGTCCGCCTGCAGGCGGGTGGTGTTAATCCCGCCAGGTCAGACCTGGCGGGATTGACACTTCGCACCTGCAAGACTCAGAATCAGCCGGTCCGGAAACAACAGTGGCGGCGGACTTGTAATGAGGGCCATAGTTTTCCCCATCCGAAGTGGCAAATATTTCAAATTTAAATACCAACCTCAAAGAATAGAATACCACAACAAAATGACTGCCTAGCTAAAATGTTTGGTTTCCATAGTAAGAAACAAATTTAATGTTTTCCGAATTAAAAACAACATGTTTTCAAATCCAAAATAGCATGCAGAGTCCTCAAAGGAAAAACATAGAAACAATCCCCCCTAAGTCTTCAATGTCTCTTTTTCTCCAAAGCCATTGGGTCATGTATCGGCTCCCTGCAGCCAAACTGAAGCCATAATGGAAACAATTGCTGGCTTTCTATCTAGTCTTCTAAACTCATTTTCTGCCTAAGAACTCACCCAAATCCATGTGAGAAAGCGAAACCCTATGCTAAATTGACACTCTTCTCTGGGTTCCATGTCATTTCATCGCCTGCCTTTTAATTCCCAGGCTTTTAAACGTGCACATTCCATCAAATGTGCTCATCGTTTTTTTTTTTCGTTTTTTTTTTTC
Organism: Ambystoma mexicanum; assembly: GCF_040938575.1. Lineage (NCBI taxonomy): Eukaryota > Metazoa > Chordata > Amphibia > Caudata > Ambystomatidae > Ambystoma > Ambystoma mexicanum. Next base: position 1,185,342,089 of record NC_090926.1, read on the forward strand.
TTTGGGAGGGTAGCCCCCCAAACCCTCCTCCCACACTTATTTTTTGACATTGACCACCCGCCCAAATCCTTATCTGTCCTTTCTCACCCCCCCTAAAAAATTTGATGAGCAAATTCGATGGAATGTGCACTTTGAAAAGCCTGGGGATGAAAAAGCAGATGATGAACGGGCGACGTACCCTTCCCTGAATCCTAGCACACTGCCAAATCCAATCTAAACCTCAATTCTCCTGGGGCCACCTGAGGATTCACCCGAATCTGTTGATTGAGACTGCTCGGGTTTGCAAGGTAGATTTGAAGAGATTCTCGTAGGCTTACTTTCAAGTACTCTAGTGGACAATTAGGAATTAGCCCATTCTGGTCTTAAAGCACACAACTGACAAAACAAAACTGACAAAAGCAACAACTGATAATACACCTCAGTCGTCCACAGCGTGCCTGAACACTCTTAGGACCTGATTCAGATAACTGTATTATAATGGCGCAATCCCATTGGAAAATGTTCTGTGAATCAGGCCCTTATTGATGTATCCAATAATGTGGTCAGATATCTAGAGTAGTGCACAGCAGTGTCTGCAATATTTACCCTTCATCTAACATGTCTCATATTTCCATTATGTATTCCTATTTCTTTTTTACCCATGCGTGCATCCTTCCTGACAGACATCCTATATAACATGTGTTGTTCCTAGTTCTATCCAGAAGCAACATTGCTTACAGTATCCCTTCCAGTTCATGCCAAAGACCATCATGAAGCCTGTCTCAAGAATATGGGGCTGATTCATGGAATTATTTGCACTGGAAAACTGAGTTTTGTGCGCCACTCTGCCCGCAAATCCCTGTTTAACAAATGGGGATTTGCGGCCAGAATGTTTTTGGGGCAAAAATTCCATGAATCAGCCCCTATATGTCAGCACTGACCCTTTCATGCTGGTTGTTTGCAAAGACAAACACCAGTGCAATAGATGTGTTATACTAAGTGTGCCAAACAAAGATTCTGGTGACTGTCTGAAGAATGTATGCCAGTATAGATACTGTAAAACACTTGCTCATGCAGGTTGTGCCTAAAGAAAATTACTCTCAAACTGTCTCAAAAATATATGTTGTCAGTGTCACTTTAAAACACATGCATGATGCTTCTTATCCTGATTCTGCTGTATGTCACTGCCCCTGCTCAGGTTCTGGCCCATTTGGTGCTCTCTTCATAGGTTTAACCCGTGCCTTAGTTCTCCCATGTGTGGCTCTGACTACCCTGACTTACCCTCAGATGGCCGAGATTGCCATAGTTAACAGCAGTGCCAATATCAGTACCCAATAAAGGCGCAATGGGCTTGCATTGCCCAGTTCGGAACCAACATTGCTCTCGGTGCCCAGAGTCTGACCAAGTGTGGCTACCATTGCCTACAATCTGTTGCATGTGCTCCTCACATCCACAGATATGTTTTAATGTCACTCTTAGTTTGTATGTTTGCATGTACATACCAAAAGAAGTCGGTTTCAGTTGTTCACTTCCCCAGTGTTCTGCTGATAAAAAAATGAAATGTTGTTTGTACATTTGCTTGCACAAACCCATGTTGCTTGGGGAGGAAATGGGCCCCAGAATATGGCAATGCTGAAAGACAATCCTCTATGGATTTTTCTTTACATTTTTGAGAAAAAGGGAGAAGTCCACTCTACTTTTGGAAAATCAATATTGGTAACGGAGAAAGCCCCGGTAAAGTCCCGCTTTGCCGCTGAACGCTGCTTCTTTGTCCGTGGGCTTTTGAAATCACAACGCGGAATTGGACTGTTTTGATCTGCTGTGGACTTTAAATTCCATTTCCCAGAAGGTGAACTTGAGCGCAAGAAGCTAGGTTACCCACCACATACAAACAGACTTATATAACATTGCTTTCTTTATCTTTAGTCCGTGCTTTGGCAGCCTGAGGGCATCACTATAAAACTGTGAACGCGCACGCATTGCGCGTCCGCACCAGAGAAAGCACCGGTAAAGTCCTGCTTTGCTGCATCGCTGCGGCGCTGCGGGCAGCGGCCGAAAAAGCTGTAGCCTCAATTTAGTGTGGTGGGGCTCAATTATCTTAAAGTAAGAAATTGTTGCATGCTGATTAGTTCTATATTGCTTATATACAAGGAAAGTGTCATTTATGCGTTATTGCGCCTATACATTGAAAACAAACATGCCTGACGCCTTGAGCGCCTCTCTTACGACATCCCTAGTTACTCCTAAACAAAAGAAACCTTCACTTATTTCAAAGAAATCTATCACCTTGACTCCTATTTTAAGAACCCCTCTGGCTAACAAAGATATTCGCACTTTCTGTGCCAAAGGTAAGGAATGCATGATGGACGAATCCTCGTTTGTGCTGCATTTGAAGGATCCGACTGTGTTAGTCCCTTTGAGTACGATCGATTCTAATTGCATACCTACTGTTTCTGATGCTACCATTATGGCCAATGCTCAATCAGATTCTGTGTGTCAGGATGTAAGAATTGTTCTACCTGTTATAGTACATGCGGTATCCGCTCATACTTCTGTTTTGTCTGATGTATTGTAAGAGGATTCAATTCAACACTACAGCTAAGTCAATGCCTAGTCTTGGATACTGAATGGAAACCCTTATTGATATATCTTTATGTCCAGTTCATGCGTTCTGGATGACTACCCCTATATAACACCCCTCTCTTGGAATCCCCCTGACCCCACTGAGCCAAGAAGTAGTTCTGTTTTGCAAGTTTAAAAGGTTTATTTGATAATTTAAACAATAGATATATATATCACACTTTATAATGAATTAATAATTGAATATCACACTTAATCTGAGCAGTAATCAATAATGGATAGTCCGGCACTAGCACACTTCTTTATAATCAATGATGAGTGGTTATAGGATGGATAAGATAGCAACAATACTTTTATGGTTTCAAATGGATGCAAGGTGGAATGAAATTGCAGTACAGAAATACTCAATATGATTTCAACAACACAATGTAATCACTTTTCTCTGGCAATCCACTCCCCCCTTTATACAATGCAAGGAAATGGGAGGAAAGCACACATTTCTCAGAAATGCAATCAAATGTAATTCAGTTCACCCCAGCAAGCTTAGACTACAGAAGTTTGAAACACAGGCCCAAAATGCTTTTATATGTGCTAGCAATGAAGTGAAAAATATGCTAAAATGCTTTTAATTCCCTCCAGAGGTTCAGGGTGAGTGGTAAATAGTTAATATTAGTCCAGGCTCACTCTAGCAATGATTCAGGGATGGTTCTTAAGAGACAAACAAATTTTTAGCAAGGAAGCTGCTGTTTTCACACGTGGCTGGATTTTTAACCAAATCGCAAATCGCGGTAAAATTCGCGAGTGCGAGAATCGTGATTACGGCAAAAGTATGGAAGTCGGTTCTAGGCTTGTTGAAAAGGTGAGATACTAAGCTTTCAGAGGAAACCAGTTCCTAGCCCAAATGGTTCCAGAGTTACGAACGATTAAATAAAGGTAGTTTTTCGGATTTGAAATTTTAAAAGTTCAAAGCGACAGGTTACAGCTTGCAGCTAGAAAATGACAAGTGACAGCTTTGCAAATGACAGGTGACAGTTAGGAGGCAGTTCTGGTTAGATTAAAATAGATTGAATTATATTATTTTAACTAAGAGATTGGTTCTGCACAGTTCTGCTAGGTACTCACAATATATTTAGAAATAGGCCTCGCCACGGATCTGGTCAGGTTTTCGGACTGGACTCCGGTTCTGGTCTCGGCACTTCACAGTGATCTGGGTCAGATCTCTGGTTCTGCTAACAGCGGTCTGGGTCACTCTGGATCTCTGGCCTCTGGTTCTGGATACTGCTCTGCTTTCTCTGGGTACAGCACTGCTTCTGGATCTTTCTGCACAGCTTTCTCTGGATACAACACTGCTTTCTGGCAAATGGCAAGAGTTCTTGCAAAGAATTCAAACAGCTCGCCTGGCTGTGAATAGTTTACAATGATTTGAGGCCTGCAAAAGAGGGATTTAGCTTGTAGTTGACCTCTCTGCTACCAATTCTGAAGTAAAGTCTTGGTCTCTGAAGGTGGATAGATCGGAGTCTCTGTGTTGGCTCTCTGGAGGTTGATGGAGGTAAAGTATGGATTTTCCCGGCAGAGAGTCCCGCAGCAGATGGAATAGCATGTCTCTATCTGTCCTGACTGTCTGCTTTTATGTGTTTTGAAAGTGGGTGGAGAGGCTAGGTTTCTAGGCCCTACCCCTCTCCACTTGTCATTGGCCACTTCCTCATCTTCCCCTTGATTGGGGGAATGAAATGAAGTGTCATCATGATGAGGTCTGTTTATGATACAGAGAACCCACCCCTGTCAACTTTACACACAATCTATATCTGATCCTAATAGACATATTTCATAGATTAACAGTTGTTTAGCATTGCATACACGCATCATGCATTTACTGATGGTAGCCCCTGTTCCAATTCTGTCGTTTCTAGGAGCTTGGGTTCAAAAATGGCAACATATTTCACTTTTTGGTCGGGTTACCAATATTGGATTTGTCCCCGCATTTACACAAATGTTCGCAAAGCATGTGGGCATTAGGTGGTGGAGTGTCAGATTTTTAACATACATACATTTAGAGTAATATCCTCTTTTCCGCTAAAAACCCCCCTGAACATACCACCGGGTCCTAACACGTCTTCAAATGTGCACAGAAAAATCACAAGAATAATGATATCACTTATAACATTTTCACAAGTCCGCTCTATGAATGATCAATCTTTTTAGATTTATGTTCTGGCCCCAAAGGGGTGTGGTTTCCCCCCAGCACAAGGTTGAATTTCTGGTTTTTCCAGTTCTGCCAAGCCAGCTTGCTCTCACAGGCAGTGCTCCTCCCCTTTCCTTCCAGGAGGAAGCCACTTTTACGATCCCCCCAATAAAACATTTGCCTGAGTCAGGACAGGGCTTTGTTCAATTTCCTGCAGAGCCCAGGTAATTCAATCAGAGAAGTGTCATATCCCTTTTGGTGGGAACAGCAAAAGGCAGCTAGGCCTGGGAACACAGCTGTTGTGCAAGTCTCAACTCCTGTCGGGGGTAGCTGGTGGGCAGAATTCAGTTTCATTAAGCCAGGTTTCAGATAAAATGTCACTTTTTGTTCCCCAGTTTAAGTCAAGACAATTTTTACATATGCAGCTAGAATGCTGATTCTAAGTTCAAAACTATGACATTTCAACAGTGACAAACTATGTGACACTCAAAAGTAGGTCACTCAGTTAATTTAAACATTTTCGATTTTTGGTAGTTTTAAATCCAGTTTCAGTTAGGCTGCTGCAGACCTGCAGAGCTCAGCCAGTCTTGTTATGAACATTCATGTCTCTTTCGAATATAACTTAACATTGTATCCACCTCTCAGTAAGTCTCTCTTTGGCCTGCTTTGGGTTCATTTATTCAGTTTTACACAAAAGTATGGTGGTTTTAAAACACCGGCTTTCTGATAGTGGTGAGTACTGGTAATGCAACGATTTTGGGGATTTAAGAAAATGAATTCCACACAGTTCTAGGTTGCTTTTGGCAATCAGCATTGCCATTCCCAATGGTTTCAGGCTACTGTGTGGGTAGTCCAATGGTGGTTTTAGGCAGTGCCCTTCTGTGCCCATAACATCGGCAAAAATGGGTGGCAGTCTATTCTTCATGCATTTCCCTGGGCATTTTCTGGGAAGCTCTGGCAATCATGATGTTTTCAATGCCAGTACTGCACAGTTTTTGTGGTAGGGCTCGGATGCATGGGTAAAAACATCCCACAAGCCCCCCTCTTGCGATGGCCATTCTGTTTCACTGATGGAACTCGCAAGATCTGGGATGTTTCCTCATCTTCTTCCAATAGATGGCACAGTTCAGCATCTTTTTCTCCATCCGGTCGGATCGATCGGTTCTCCTCGCCGGTCCTGATGGGAAGATTGGGCGGTACCCCGGGCCCCTTGCGTCTCTGCTCCCGGTCTCCGGATCGTCCTCCCTGGCCAGTCTCAAGGTTTTCTTTCTCCTAGGACGACAATGGAAGAGCGGCAATACCTATTCATGGACATTTCTCCCCCACCATTGATATAGTGGGGTGGCATATATATTTTAGAACTCAACAGATATGAACATGCACATTTTTTTAAATTAAGAGACAGGAACACATAAACTTGAGAAACACAGAATTTGATAGGCTATATGTAGGATCTTTTAGGGTTGGAATTGAATTACTCTGGAGCAGTACCCTCTGGGATTACCGAGGACTCCTCCAGTTGCTGCAAAGTGTGCCTGGGATGGCAACACTTCAACTGGTTTATATGGACCCACTTGTCTTCCCCCTCTGCCAAACCGCCTTTGGGGATGCAGATCTTGTAGGCCACAGGGGAGATCTTGTCTATAATCTCGAAGGGTCCCTTCCATGTAGGCAAAAATTTTCGAAGCTTGGCCTGGTTCATTTGGATATTGTATAGATAGACCCGGTCCCCCACCTGATATTCCTTCCTGGAAGTTTTCAGGTGATAGTGGGTCTTCATACTCTCAGCTGATCTTTCTAGATTCCGCTGAGCATAGGCAAAAGCATGCTGAAGGTGTTTCTTTAAATTCTCCACATACTCATGAGTTGTGGAGGCATTTATCAACGTTTGCGCTTGGGTTCTGTAGAGCAAATGCTGAGGAAGCACCATCTTGCGTCCAGTCATCAACTCAAATGGTGACATTTTGGTTGCAGATGAAGGGGTAGATCTGATGGCCATTAGGACCAGAGGTAATCAGATATCCCAACTTGGCCCAGCATCTGCCACAAATTTTTTTAAGATGCTCACAATGGTTCGGTGATATCTCTCTACTGCCCCAGAAGAAGCTGGCCGGTAAGCAATATGCAACTTCCTTTTGACCCCCAGTATCTCCCACATCTTTGTCATCACTTCACTGGTGAAGTGGCTACCTCTGTCTGACTCAATCCTTTGAGGTAGACCAAAATGGGAAAATATGTGGTTAATCATCAAGGCAGCTGCCGTTTCTGCCTTGCAGTTTGGGGCTGGGAGACATTCCACCCACTTGGTAAACAAGCATGTCACAGTCAACATGTACTTATTCCCCTAGCAGAGCGAATCACGGGGCCTACAAAGTCAATTTGCAAATCTGACCATCTTTTGGAGGGGTGCACGGTGCGTGAGGGATGATGGCTGAAATTGTGCACACACAAGACACCCCTTCAAGTATTGGTGAAGGTCCTGCCCCATGTGTGGCCAGTATGCAACCTCTCTTAAGTTTTCCAGTGTTGTGTGAAACCTCCTATGACCGGTGGTGGCCGCATCATGGGCGTGACTTAACATCAGGCTTCGGAATGAGGTAGGAACCACCCACTAATCGTGGCCAGCTTTGGATTTCCTTACCAGCTAACCGTCTTGGATTCAGAACATTTTTGGACATTTCATCAACACTCTTAGGTCCTCTTTCCCAATGTAATCGGTATCCGTCAGGGAAAAGTTCTCAGGGTCCTCAAGGTGTTGGTAAAACTTACCAATAATTGGATCCCCCTTCTGAGCTGTAATCAAATCAGCATCAGGGGTCTCCTTACTCCATTGTGCAATTGAAAGATCATTGTGAGCATTTGTCTGGGACCTAGTGATAGCAGTGACCTGGATTTCCCCCAACAGGGACTCAATCTCAATTAGATCCCCTTGGATGGCCCCAGTTTCGGCCAGCTGATCAGCTAAGTCATTTCCAGTTTTGTCTGGTCCCTCTACTTTGGAATGACCCTTGATCTTTTTCCAATAGATGGTTATCTCATTCGAGGTGACCAGATCGTCAATGTTTTGGATCAACTTCCCATGTTTCAAGGGTTTGTTGTTAGCACATAACATGCCTCTGGTTTTCCAATTAACCAGGTGCTCCACGAACCCGTTCCGCACAATCTGTGATTATGACCAGTTCGTGGAGTTGATGTTGGACAGCAGTGAGGATGGCTTGGTGCACAGCCATCAATTCTGCCACCTGACTACTTCGGGGACCAATTTTGTATCCAGCGGAGGGTTATGGAAACTCCTTCACCCATGCATTCCCTACGCCAGCCACCAGTTCTTTCTCCCCGTCGTTGTCAACATGGTAAGAGCATCCATCCACATAGACAGTGGGCATTCCCTCACACTTGTCTTCTTCAAAGACTTTGTGTGGGGAATTAAGGTATGCCTCTGTGTTGTCCTTGATCTTTAGACTTTCGTCCTCGAGACAGTTTTCTCTGGCACAATCATGCAAGTCAGCCAGACCTTGCGCGAGGGGACTCTTCTTGTTTTGGCCATATCTGACCTCCACAGGAAAGCCTTGCATTGACAGAATCCAGGAAGTAATTCGGGAATTACTCACATTTCCGGCCCGGATTCTGTCACTTTGGAGATATTGCAGAGGCTGGTGTGGAGTCTCCACTATGATGTGTTCCCCCTGGATAAACGGGCGGTAATTCTTCAATGCCCACACCGTTGCCAGGAGTGCCTTCTCACAATCGTTGAATTTTCCCTCCACAGAGGATAAAGTTTTGCTCGCATAGGAGATTACTTTATTGACCTTGTCATGCTTTTGGTATAATACCGCCGTCAAGCATGTATTAGAGAACCCCGTCTCCAGGAAGAACTCCTTGTTTCTGACAGGGTAAGCTAGGCAAGGAGCTTGTGAGAGGCTTCTCTTGAGTTGTTTTACCGCCTCGGCTTGTTCTGGACCCCATTCCCACTTGACCCCCCCCTTCAGGAGATGAATCAGGGGTCTGGTGATCTCTGCGTAGCCCTCAATGAACTTTTTGCTGTAATTAGTCAGTCCAAGGAGGCTCCTTAGTTCCCGCAGAGTTGTGGGGTCTTTCAGTTTCTGAAGTGCTTCCACTTTCTTTTCCTGGGGACAGAGACCCTGAGGAGTAATCTCATGCCCCAAGAAATTAACATGGGTTCTACACCACTGTGCTTTCTGAAAGGAAAGTTTTGCTCCGGCGGCCCTCAACTGCGTCAGAACATAACGGATCTCCGCTATGTGTTCCTCCACAGATGAACTTTTGATGAGAACATCATCTACATAAGCCAGGTTACCCCTTGCACCCAGGTCGGGCATGGCCTTGTGTAGGAAAATGTTGAATTCATTGCCGGAGTTGAGGTATCCGAAGGGATTCCGGGTCCATGTGTACTGCTAGCCCCCAAAGGTAAAAGCCAGCTTGTATTGGTCCTCCCTACTGACAGGCACAGTCCAGTATCCATTGGTCAGGTCTATTGCAGTGAATACCTGTGACCCCTGGATCTGGGCCAGCCCTTGGTCAATCTAGGGCAGAGGCCATCGGGAAGTATGGACCCGTTTCTTGAGCTCCCTGAGGTCGGCTTAGAGTCTCCACTGGCCGTTTGGCTTCAATATTCCCAGCACCGGATTATTGAAGGTGCTGTGAACTGGACGGATTATTACCCGGGACTCAAGGTTCTTAATTATTTCAGTAAGGGACTCCATGGATGCGAGAGGCAAACGATATTGCTTCACAAACACTGGAGTCATGCCAGGGTCTGTGGGGATTGTTGTTGTGTGGATGTCGGTGCGTCCACAGTCATATGAGTCTACCACAAAGAGATCTTGGAAATCCAAGAAAACTTGTTTCAACTTTTGCTTTTGTTCCAGAGTCACACAGGCATCAGCTAGGTTGACTCTCTCTTCCACCATCTGCCTGAAGCCTGGAAAGACTTCTGGTTTGGCTATCTCAGCGGCCTCCTCCAGCTGGGTGGAGAAGTCCCTGGTCAGAGTGCTGATTTGGACTGGAGGCTTCAGGTGGGAAAGGAAGCCCTCATGGACCTGGAAAATCACCTCATCCCTCCTGAAGTCACAAGTCACATCTTCCTTACCATAAGAGCAAGAAGTGTACACCAGGAAGTTCCCCCCATGCCGGGTAAAAATCCTGGTGTTGTATTGTCATCACTGTCACTGTCAAAGCAGTCCTTGGGGATTGGCCCTAACAGTTCATTACCTAAATCAATGGAAAAATGTCATCAACCGCCATTCCAATAATGGTGCCTGCGGCTAGAGTAATACTCTTTAAGTCACTGTTATCCACCTCTATTAGAATGGTGTCATGTTCTATGTTGACTAATGGAGTTGGGTTTACCCCCAACCCTTGCTGTTGGAGAGAAGCGTTTAGATGTATGTAAACATCAGGGTTTTTCAAATGTTTCAAAAAGGGTTTTTCTTTTAGCTTTCACTTCTAGGGAGAATTGTCGGGTCCTTTCTGGGATGGTGACTTCCTCTTTGATCTGAATTTCAACTGCATAAGGTAGCAATTGAGCTGACCTAAATGCTTTTTCTATATCATCAAAGCCCATGGGATTATCCGCTAATCGGGACCAAGCTTTGAAGTTTATTAGGTCCAAACTAATGGCAAAGCGATTGAGAATGTCACTGCCTAAGTAAAAAGTGGCAGTGACGTCTCGCACCACCCAACAATTGTGGACTCTGCTCTTGTTGCCAATGGAGATTTTGAGCATACACCTGCTTGGCAGGAGATGTTTGGAATTGGGTGCTTCCAGGTCCATTTCCCATTTGTATATCAGTTTGAATGTGGGAATGGCTGGATCTTTTGGGAGTTGGCGGAACATGGCTTCGCTGATGAAGCTCTTACCGTTGTTCACACACACTCGAGCGAGGACAGAGTCCTTCCCATCATTTAACTGAACAGGGATGAACAACTGCTCTCCAATTTGCTGAATATCAGCCAGGCTCTGAGCTGATTTCACATCTTTCTGGACTGTAGGAGGGGGAGTTTCTGATTGTGGATTAGTATAGAATTTCAGAGTGTTTCCTTCCAGCGTGGAATACCACTTTAGACTGGAAGGAAGGTTGATTTTCAGAAATAGAGAGGACCCCCCATCACCAGTCTGTTGTCCCACTGCTATTACTGTCACGTCTGGAATTTGGTTATTCTGGAAGTGGAATTCTACTTGGTCAGATTTTTGTTCAACCATGTGGCATGTGCCAATTAAACTAACATGGTTGACACTCTGTTTTAATTTTTTGGGTCGGTTAGTCTGGGTCCAGAGGACCTTGTTTACGCAATCTATTAGGGGTGACAACCTTCTCAGGAGGTCATTCCCTAGTAAACAAGGGGTGCCCTCTGGAGTCACAACTATGACCGGGTGTCTCAACTTGTGTCGCCCAATTTTAATGTCCAAATCTGCCGTCCCCTTGACGGGAATTTCCTTCCCGTCAAAGTTCTGGAGTTGTCCAGGAAGTGAGGTGAGAGGAATTTGGTAATTCCCTCCCCTTCCTGCATTCAGTTCATCAAAGGCCCTTCTGGACAGAAGGGTAGCTTGAGATCCCGTGTCCACCAGCGCTGAAATCGTACCCTGCCCCTGTACTTGTACCGGGGCATACTATCTTCCCTCCTTCTCCTCAAGGGGGCACAGATAATGCATTTTTCTGGACAACTGGTGGGCTAACTTTCTGGTTTTGGACATTGCAAGAGAAGAAATTTGGGCAGAATTCTGTGGAGAGCCTTGGGAATCTGAAAGAAAAAGTTGGCAACTGGAGATCAGAGCCATTGTGGGTTCCCCTGGTTCCGGTTCTGGGCCGCCCCCCCTTTTTGGAGGCAGTCATCAGGATGGGTTTGAACCAGGGGATTTTGGTATTGTGGGTTCTGGGATGAGATGATGGGCGGCGGTAGCTCAGTCTCCATATCTCCCCAGTCTGAATTGGCATCCCTTGGGACCCATTTTTCCTTGGGAGGAGTTCCCCCATCTCTGAAGGAGAAGGTCCTTTCCCCAGGATCCTCTGAGGATCCCTCTCCCTCAAATTGGAAGACCTGTACCTCCTCCACAAAGTGGGTCTGTTTGGGTCCTTTGTTTCTCCTACCCCCCCTCTGCTCCTTGGGAGGCAGGCTTTCAGGGGCAGGAGATTTTGTTTCCGGTTCCTGGTTTTCCAGGGGCTGTTTACAAGTTGGGAAGGAAGCTTCCTCTAAGGCTTTACACCCCCCTTCCAATTGTGCCTCCTCCCTAGGAACCGCTGTGTTATCGGGGTGCTGCCCCCGTCATTGTTCTGGAGTACCAGGTCCAGAGTTTGGGGCATTCTGCGGTGGCACGCTCATCTGAGGGTTCTGTTGAGCCCTCAGTATGTGACCCAGATCCTGTGCCATATTTTGGACCTGGCGCTCTAACTGGGAAACCCGCTCAGGCTGATACGGGGCTCTATTTTCTCCCCTGGGCTGATCCCGGGAAGGGTAGCTATCCCTTCTCTGGTAGTACCCCTGGTTGGGAAGATTTTGGTACCCCTCCACCCTTGGCCTCCCCTCTCCTGGATTAGGTTGTCTGGGCTCAGGGAATTGGGGAAAGAAGGATGGATGATTTTGGGGCTGGAAATTGGGTGGATACCTGGGGAAAAAGTTCTGCCCAGGATTTGGAGAATCTCTGCCCTCCTGGGAGAAGTTAGGAGGGAAGTTCCCTGGTCAGGTGCTTGGCTGGATCCCCCCCTTGGGCTGGAGGAGTCCACACATAACCCAGGATTGGTCTGTTTCCCTTGTAACGAGGACTTACATAGTCAGGAGAGCGAGGGACCCCATTTGTGGGACTACCTCTTTCACTCCCTGTCTGTGACTGGCCCGAGGACCTTCTGGGCCTAGCATTATTAGGTGCAGGTAGGTTTTTAGGCCCCCCCATCTCCAAATCCAAAACGGGGGTGACCTTTACCTCTGCCACCTTGGCAGCAGCAGGGGTGCTGTTGGTTTTGGGGTTTTTCGGCGCGTTATTTTTATTTTCGATAGGCCTCTGTACCTCATAGATCCGGGTAGCCTGTTCAATGACCCAGTCTAAAGATCTTTTCTCATGAAAATCTCTCACGAGCTGGGTCATTATATATTTGGGCAAGGCATGGAAAAATGTATTGACAAATTCTTTGCTGTCTGTGCGCACCCTTCTGGTGGTCTGCGCAAAGGCACGTTTCAGTTCTTGCACGAATTCTCATGGGGCCTGATCCTCCCCACATTGCAAATTGTAGGCTGCCTTGCGAGCCTCTTGAGGATTTCTGTGAACAGAAAAAAGTTTCAAGATGGCCGCTTTATAGGTGGACCATCTTAAATGATTTTGGTCCTTCAGCCCGGCAAAGAAACTGGAGTATTCTGGGGAGAATGTCCATTTGACGTACTGGATGCAGCTACTGCTGTCCTTCAAATGGAAAGTCTCCATCATTTGCTCGTAAAGCTCCAAGTGTTCCCAAACAGAATTCTTGGCGTTCTTGTGATAAGGCGTGATGACACTCCTTATTGCCTTTATTTGCTTCAATGGGTCCTTAAGCCAGGCCCTTTTTGCCTTATTGGCCTTTTTGGTTCGGGTAACCCTGGTCCATTCATCCTCCGACTCAGAAGCGCTGCTCCCAGAGGTTCCTGTCTGATCTTCCAGGTTTTCCCGGATTCTGCGAGCCTGGGAATGGCTGGCAGAATGTGGGGACCTGGTCTCCTGCGTCCTGCGCCGTTCAGAGGAGTCTTCAGATTCCTCCTTGCTGCCAGGATTTGATGGGTACCCCCCCCACTGACCTAACTGGGCAGAGGTTTTCAGGATGCCCTTAATGGGCCTACTCTCCTGGGGTTCCCCACTAAATTGCACTGTGCTTGGGTGCCCATACCCGGATGCCCGCCCATCCATTCCTGGGAGGTACTGGCCTTTGAGCCCCATGCTTCTGGCTGGATAGTAATCTGCCATCCCTGTGGCCCGGTTCTCATGTGCGCCAGGGGGCAGGGGGGTGGCAGAATCCAGGGACTGAGAGAGATAAAGGCCTCTGGTACTAGGGCTCCTGAGGTTATGCTCAGGAGTTTCCCTTTCCCAGCGCACCTGGTCTCTATCTGCCCCTGCTACTTGTTGCAATGCAAGAGCCTGCGCCTTCAGTTCTTCAGTTAAGGCCTTACTAGACTCTATCAGTCTCTCCTGCATCGCTACCTGTTGTTGGAGCCTATCGTTGTGCTGGCAGAGAGCCTCATTCTCTCTCTGCGTTTCCTGATTGGTCCTGGAGCACTGGGCCAGTCTTTGCTGCAGGAGGGTTACCTCCTGAGCTGTGTCCCTATTGGCCTGCTCCTGTCTTGCCAGAGCCTCCTCCACCCTCCTGGTGTGCTCTAGCAAGTCCTGGTGTTCTTTTTGGAGGTCACCCAGTCCCTGTTGGGCCAGGTGATTTTCTTCCATTTTTCTTGTTAAGTGGCAGACTTCCTGGCCTAAGGTGTCCCTTTCCTGACCAAGAGCTTGAATTTGTGACGCCAGGCCGTCCCTTTGCCTTTGGAAGGCACCAGCTTTCTGGCGCTCCCGATCAAACTCTGCCTGGGTATCCAGGTCTTTCAGGATCAGTTTATTGCTCTCCTCTTTCTCTCTGTCTAGTTGGATTTGCAGGGTGGCTACCTGCTCTGTGCATGCCCTGTTGAAATTGATCTGTTGCTCCAGCTTTTTCTGGCTCTGCAGTAGGGAGTCCAAACTGTCTTTGCGTTCCTTCTGCAAAGCCAGAATTCTGGTATCCTGGTCTGTCTTTTCCTGTTGCAGTATATCCATGTCCTCTTTTATTTTAATGATATACTGCCTACTATCATTTTCTGACTCATGGCTCCCCTGCAGCCTATGCTCAGAAGAGACCAGGTCAGATTGGACCTTCTGTAGTGCCAGCAGTTGCCTACTCGCCAGATCTTGGCCTTCAGCACATTTGTCCTGCATGGCTCCCATATGTAAATATAAATATGCCGCTACCCTGGCAATCTTGTGGTGCTCATCCTTGGCCTTCGAGGCCATGTATAGTTCGCTCAGGGCCACATGTAGGGGACCCTGATCTCCCCATTTATCTGACCCTGTTTCAGTGACCTGTTGCGCGATTGCCTGCAACCACCGTTTGGTCCTGATGAGTCCACTCACCTCTCACAAATAGCTTATGTAAGAAGTGTTCTCTGGCTATTTTCATATCTACCAAGGTCGTCATTCTAGAGATTGGTCTCTGTCCTGACTTACAGACATGTTTATTTTATTTTTGCAAAACAGACCTTTTCCTTAGAGCGTTCCTTTGAGGAGTGCTTTACAGCGTAACACAGCGTGGTGATCCGACCGGATATGTGTATCTGGTCAGCTGGCACGCTGTATTAATCTGCACAAGTGATAGATCTAACCCAAACGTCCGGCTCGAGCCCCCAATTTGTAAGAGGATTCAATTCAACACTACAGCTAAGTCAATGCCTAGTCTGGGATACTGAATGGAAACCCTTATTGATATATCTTTACGTCCAGTTCATGCATTCTGGATGACTACCCCTATATAACACCCCTCTCTTGGAATCCCCCTGACCCCACTGAGCCAAGAAGTAGTTCTGTTTTGCAAGTTTAAAAGGTTTATTTGATAATTTAAACAATATATATATATATCACACTTTATAATAAATAAATTATTGAATATCACACTTAATCTGAGCAGTAATCAATAATGGATAGTCCGGCACTAGCACACTTCTTTATAATCAATGATGAGTGGTTATAGGATGGATAAGATAGCAACAATACTTTTATGGTTTCAAATGGATGCAAGGTGGAATGAAATTGCAGTACAGAAATACTCAATATGATTTCAACAACACAATGTAATCACTTTTCTCTGGCAATCCACTCCCCCCTTTATGCAATGCAAGGAAATGGGAGGAAAGCACACAGTTCTCAGAAATGCAATCAAATGTAATTCAGTTCACCCCAGCAAGCTTAGACTACAGAAGTTTGAAACACAGGCCCAAAATGCTTTTATATGTGCTGGCAATGAAGTGAAAAATATGCTAAAATGCTTTTAATTCCCTCTAGAGGTTCAGGGTGAGTGGTATCTAGTTAATATTAGTCCAGGCTCACTCTAGCAATGATTCAGGGATGGTTCTTAAGAGGCAAACAAATTTTTAGCAAGGAAAGCAAGGAAGCTGCTGTTTTCACACGTGGCTGGATTTTTAACCAAATCGCAAATCGCGGTAAAATTCGCGAGTGCGAGAATCCTGCTAACGGCAAAAGTATCAGGAGTCGGTTCTAGGCTTGTTGAAAAGGTGGGATTCAAAGCTTTCAGGGGAAAGTTAAACCAAGTTCCTAGCCCAAACGGTTACAGAGATACGAACGATTAAATAAAGGTAGTTTTTCGGATTTGAAATTTTAAAAGTTCAAAGCGACAGGTTACAGCTTGCAGCTAGAAAATGACAAGTGACAGCTTTGCAAATGACAGGTGACAGTTAGGAGGCAGTTCTGGTTAGATTAAAATAGATTGAATTATATTATTTTAACTAAGAGATTGGTTCTGCACAGTTCTGCTAGGTACTCACAATATATTTAGAAATAGGCCTCGCCACGGATCTGGTCAGGTTTTCGGACTGGACTCCGGTTCTGGTCTCGGCACTTCACAGTGATCTGGGTCAGATCTCTGGTTCTGCTAACAGCGGTCTGGGTCACTCTGGATCTCTGGCCTCTGGTTCTGGATACTGCTCTGCTTTCTCTGGGTACAGCACTGCTTCTGGATCTTTCTGCACAGCTTTCTCTGGATACAACACTGCTTTCTGGCAAATGGCAAGAGTTCTTGCAAAGAATTCAAACAGCTCGCCTGGCTGTGAATAGTTTACAATGATTTGAGGCCTGCAAAAGAGGGATTTAGCTTGTAGTTGACCTCTCTGCTACCAATTCTGAAGTAAAGCCTTGGTCTCTGAAGGTGGATAGATTGGAGTCTCTGTGTTGGCTCTCTGGAGGTTGATGGAGGTAAAGTATGGATTGTCCCGGCAGAGCGTCCCACAGCAGATGGAATAGCCTGTCTCTATCTGTCCTGACTGTCTGCTTTTATGTGTTTTGAAAGTGGGTGGAGAGGCTAGCTTTCTAGGCCCTACCCCTCTCCACTTGTCATTGGCCACTTCCTTCTCTTCCCCTTGATTGGGGGAATGAAATGAAGTGTCATCATGATGAGGTCTGTTTATGATACAGAGAACCCACCCCTGTCAACTTTACACACAATCTATATCTGATCCTAATAGACATATTTCATAGATAGTTGTTTGGCATTGCATACACGAATCATGCATTTACTGATGGTAGCCCCTGTTCCAATTCTGTCATTTCTAGGAGCTTGGGTTCAAAAATGGCAACATATTTCACTTTTTGGTCGGGTTACCAATATTGGATTTGTCCCCGCATTTACACAAATGTTCGCAAAGCATGTGGGCATTAGGTGGTGGAGTGTCAAATTTTTAACATACATACATTTAGAGTAATATCCTATTTACCGCTAAAACCCCCCCTGAACATACCACCGGGTCCTAACACGTCTTCAAATGTGCACAGAAAAATCACAAGAATAATGATATCACTTATAAAATTTTCACAAGTCCGCTCTATGAATGATCCATCTTTTTAGATTTATGTTCTGGCCCCAAAGGGGTGTGGTTTCCCCCCAGCACAAGGTTGAATTTCTGGTTTTTCCAGTTCTGCCAAGCCAGCTTGCTCTCACAGGCAGTGCTCCTCCCCTTTCCTTCCAGGAGGAAGCCACTTTTACGATCCCCCCCAATGAAACATTTGCCTGAGTCAGGACAGGGCTTTGTTCAATTTCCTGCAGTGTCATATCCCTTTTGGTGGGAACAGCAAAAGGCAGCTAGGCCTGGGAACACAGCTGTTGTGCAAGTCTCAACTCCTGTCGGGGGTAGCTGGTGAGCAGAATTCAGTTTCATTAAGCCAGGTTTCAGATAAAATGTCACTTTTTGTTCCCCAATTTAAGTCAAGACAATTTTTACATATGCAGCTAGAATGCTGATTCTAAGTTCAAAACTATGACATTTCAACAGTGACAAACTATGTGACACTCAAAAGTAGGTCACTCAGTTAATTTAAACATTTTTGATTTTTGGTAGTTTTAAATCCAGTTTCAGTTAGGCTGCTGCAGACCTGCAGGGCTCAGCCAGTCTTGTTATGAACATTCAAGTCACTTCCGAATATAACTTTACATTGTATCCACCTCTCAGTAAGTCTTTCTTTGGCCTGCTTTGGGTTCATTTATTCAGTTTTACACAAAAGTCTGATGGTTTTAAAATGCCGGCTTTCTGATAGTGGTGAGTACTGGTAAGGCAACCATTTTAGGGATTTAAGAAAATGAATTCCCCACAGTTCTAGGTTGCTTTTGGCAATCAGAATTGCCATTCCCAATGGTTTCAGGCTACTGTGTGGGTAGTCCAATGGTGGTTTTAGGCAGTGCCCTTCTGTGCCCATAACATCGGCAAAAATGGGTGGCAGCCTATTCTTCATGCATTTCCCTGGGCATTTTCTGGGAAGCTCTGGCTATTATGATGTTTTCAATGCCAGTATTGCACAGTTTTTGTGGTAGGGCTCGGATGCATGGGTAAAAACATCCCAGAGTATCTAACATCTCCATACATGCCAGTGAAGGGAACCTGAGCAGATCACATGAGGATCACCCATGTGATATTCAAAGTATAATGGGCTCTACCATCCATTCCATTCATGACTCCTTTCTTTTGCCTACGCCAAAGCGCTTTCTGCTCACTGATAACTCTGCAAACCCACTGGAAAATCTGGCTTTAATTGAAATCACACTGGCTGCCATGAACACCACTAGTGCTAGTTTATATAAACTGTTTGAATCTCTTGATTTAAAAATGTCAACTCAAGATGGTCAGATTAAGCAAATTGCTGAAGGGATTGCTAAATTATCAGTCACTAACTTGGGCACATCAAATTCCATTCATAAGGTAGATCTGGCGGAGGGCCCAGACCATCCTCTGGTCAAAATAAATGGTGTGAGGGGATTGTGCAGTTTAAATCCAGTATTACCTGCTTTTGCCAATATTATTCGCCCTGTTACTTCCCCCAAACCAGATGCCATGTGTCGGGGGGAAATTCTGCCGGGGTCGGCCGGGCCGTCTGCAGACCTCGGGGCAGGGAGGCCCCAACTCCTCCCGTATATCCCAAAACCAACAGAGTATGAGACACACGCAAGAAGCAAAGTGGTTCTGCTGTTTATTAGACAAAACGGCAGGGATGGGTCAAGGATCGTACGCGTCCGTCCTGACACACACTCAATCGTGGGGCTCGCAGGCCCTTTTTACCTTAGTATGACGCGCTACTTGCGTCACCTTAGAAGGTTTAGCAAAAACCTATCTCCACTCTGGATTGGTTACTCGAGTGGTAGGGTTAGTATAGCATACGTATAGAGAACAGTGTTAGTGGTTGAGGGTCAGTCAGGTGATATACTTGGGTTGTCCCTTCAATTTGATACATGAAAATTGTTACATGAAGACCCCTGAGGATTGGTCAATGTTAATGGCGTCAGTGATAAGAGCCCCATGTTCTGATTGGTCCGCTCGCGAGCCTCCCAGTCTGGGACCATCGCTGTTCCCAGCTCGCGGTGCACCTGTCATTTGCAACAATGTTTCACTATGGGTAGGTGCAGACAATGTGAGGATTTATTCATAGGCTGGAAGGCCGACTACTCCCACTGTCGCAGATGTCCATTGAGTCTTTTAATTGTATCCGCCTGTGTCTTGTAACGAGGGATTCAGGCGTCTCCTTCCTCCTGACCTTGGCATCCTGTCAGGTTTGGCTTGGTCACGTGAGGTGGGACCGTGGTTTGGGCAGAATTCTGCACAATTAATATTGTTTTTCCCACTGTGTGCCTGGTTTAATTTGCAGGTGCGACCTTGACATTGGTTTGCGGCGTGCAAGATTGCAACATTGTGCCCTTGGCTGTCTGCTTTCGCCGGTCTCATTCTGCAGGGTCAGCAACCGAGCTCTTGCTAATTCAATGTTCATGGAAGCTTTTGCTGCGGCCTACTTGGGCCTGGTGCATAGGTGGAACCGTTTGATGCAGAGCGCTTTAGGTTACGGTATCATATTGCTCTATCCCCAGTATCGTGTCTCCGTTATATTCTTCATTATGGTACATGGTTTTAGAAGAAGCGTGAGCAAGCCTTTTTAGATAAGTTCATTATGCGTCTTGCGTTTCTGCATTTTGAGAGCCTATGTGGAAAATAATAAAGATGCACGTCCGTGGGTGTGTCCGTCGCCTATGTCATAGCACTGAGTATGTTCTTCGTGTGGATTGGTGTGGGAGTGTCCAGTGTGCTAGGTCGTCATGGCATCTCTAACGATGTGTTGGTTTAGTCGAGTTGATCCATGCCGCAGGTGTCGGCATGGGCAGGGTGGGCTGCTGGGCAGGTGGGTGGGCACATCCGTATGTTCCTGTACCAGGGTATTTGGTCGTCTGGTAGATAGGCAAACTCCTCTCGTGGCGGGTGCCTAGGCCGTGATCCTCTAGGCCAAGCGTGAGAGGGAATTGGCGGGAGCCTGTTGTTCCATTCTCCCACTTCACATGAATGTAAATGACTGCTGGCTTATTCTAGACAGAAGTCCTAAAAATACTCGCCCGACCAGCCAAACAACTACCACAATTGTTGAATCTCATAGTATGTCGAAAGCTCAGTGCGTAAGATTGAATAAGCCGAAAGCTAAACCTGTGCTCAGAAAGAGAGTCTGTGTGGCGCGCTAAACTCAGGTGACCCAACAACACTTAGCTCAACTGATCCCCTCTTTCTTACCTACCAGAATACCTCTAACTCTACCGATAGGAAATCTACTGAGTTCTTCCCGTATGCCCACTGAAAGGCCGGTGACTACCTTGAGCACTGCCCTTCTTGCTATCCAACTGAGTATGCACCACTTACGGAGATAATTGATTTAATTGATATGCCTCTGTCTGTGATTCATTCTGCCTCGTCAACAGTTCAGGCTCCAGTAACCAGTGTAAGTGATGTCAGACACTGCCAAGTCACACCGGCTCTCATTGAAGTGGGTCATCCTTCAAACGAACTTGGTGTTCAAGATCGAGTAATAACAATAAAGGCGGCAGTAGAGGCCTATTTCACTGAGCGTGCAGCCTCAATTCCGTCTGCTAATGCATTAAGTGGGCCAACCTTGGCCATCTGTCCAATAAGACGCTAGTTAATTCCAACACTAATACAACGGGGGCCAAGCCTAATCTCAATCCCTCTAATGAGCTGCCGAGTGCCTGGAAGAAAGTAGGTTTTGGTTCTGAATCTGGGGCAACATTGAAAAGTGTTAATCATTCATTAAAATCTACAAATAAAAAGGAGTCTGTACGAACCGGCCACCATTGTCTAAAAACACCTTTTCCAACTGCCACTCTCTTATTCTTAAATGCAGAGGCGCCCCTCATGAAAAATATGATTTGTGCAGAACTAATATTTTAAACATTCTTGGGGATGTGAGCAATCTGCAAGACATTGCTTCAAGTGATATCGACCAAGTCGAATTTGTGTGTGATCAAAATCTTGCAATTGTGCGTCTATGGATCAAATCTTGGCTAGTCTTGAACTCAATTTGGAAAGATAAACTGTTTAAAATGGGTTTCTTGATTGCTCAGGATCCGGAACGTCTCATAGCTGAGGCCAAAGATTGTGAACAGTCCCAACCCCCAAGTTCTCTTCCATAATGTCCTGCGGTGTGTACATGTGCTTACTGTTGTCCTGTAGTAATTCCCTCTCAGTCCAATCCCACCACCCATCAGGCATAACCATTAAAAGAATGTCCTCAAGATAAGTACTCACTAGTTTCATGGAACACTAGAGGTCACTCTCATCTCCAATGGTCTTCGCACCTTAATATCAACAAGTATGATATAGTGTCCTTGCAGGAAACTTGGCTTGTAATGACACCTGTATGGGACGACCATGATATCATTCTTCTACCGGCTTTAACAGCGACCAGAGGGAGACCCACTTCTGGCCTCTTGGTGGCTGTAAGAACCAGTAAAGAACTAAAAATTACTAAGTGAGCGTTGCCTAATAATTTCATACAATTAGTGAAAATCACTTGTGCTACTGAAACAATAGCTCTAATTAATTTGTATCGGAACCCTCTCGGGCTGACCAATGACATTTTTTACAAAGATCTATCTATGATATTGTAATTGATATCCTGTGACTAGTCTATTGACGCCACAATGATGGTAGGGGACTTAAACCTTAACTGCATACGACCTAAAAAAAGCTTGTCAAAAGCTTGAGAGAATGAGATGGTTTAACTTTGTTAAAGACTATAACCTGCATATGGCCAATGGTGCAATTGTGGGTGATATTCCCCCGAAAACGACGTGGGAGAGAGGCACTTCCAACTCAATCATTGACTTTGTCTTTGTCTCTGATAGCCTTTTCCACACAGCCATCAAATTCGAAATCCTGTCACAATTGATCAGTGATCATCATATGCTGAACTTTGTGTGGCAGAGAACACGTGATCATACCTTGTTAAAACAACGCTGGTCGAAGCAGGTCCTAAATGTGAACACTGCTAAAACACGCTTTAAATGGTCAGATGCTTCGTTAAATGCTCTCAACTCTGCTACTCAAGGACAATATCTCTCGAAGCTTGACTTCTATGCAGATATTCTTCCTTCTTTTGGGTCTTTACACAGTGGAAGACTCCCCCACGTGCTGAAACATAAGCACCAAAACGATCAAACTCTTCAACAGATAAGATGCACCTATAGGAAAGAATTAAGAGCTACATTCAAAATTCCATTAAGTGTACAAGAGTGTAGTCATTGGAAAATTAAATGTCAGTACCGAAATTGGTGCCGCGCAAAAAAGGCTATTCTCTATCAGCAGGATAGTGAAGCCTTTTTGTGCTCTGCAAACAATAATAATTCCTCCCAAATATGGTCGCTGCTTAACAGCGCGTCGAATCAACCGCAAGCCAATCTTCAATTGTGTGGTGTATCTGAAATACAATGGCTTGAACATTTTTCGAAACTATATGCAGATACCAAATATGCTGACTTCACCTACTCTCCATCAACTCTAGACCATTGGAGCCTAGAATGCTCGCTTGAAATCATTGAAGACTTTATAAAGAAATCATCGTCCTCGCGTGCAGCAGAGCCCGACGGTTTGAACAATTTTATGTTTAAACAGAATTCATCTAGATGGGCCGCGATACTGAACAATGTATTCCATCAAATTATTCTCCCCAAAAGAATTCCAACTTCATGGCAGTCCTCCCAACTTGTACCAATTTTTAAGAAGGGTGATAGGGAGGGTGATAGGGAGTCACCTGCAAGTTATCGTCCCATTGCATTGCTCGACGCTCCAGGGAAGATCTTTGCTCGACTGGTATTGAGAGATTTCTCCCTTTGGACTGAGAGCTGCAACTGACGGGATCCCTGTCAGACTGGGTTTGTGGCAGGTTTAGGAACTACTGTCAATCTACTGACTCTCAATGCCTTAAAAGCTCAGGCCCAATCAACAAAACAGCCGCTATACTTTGCTTTTGTTGATCTACATACAGCTTTTGACTCAGTTTCTAGAATAAAATTAATGGAAAAGCTACAGTCGGCTAATTGTCCAGTATCAATGTGTGATATTATTTATGCCTTACATTCGTCAACCACCATAATGGTGCAATTATCCATGCTTGGCTTATTATCAGCGGCGATACTGACTTTTAGGGGCTGAAACAGGGCTGTGTCCTGGCCTCAGCCATTTTTAATTTCTTCATCCATGACGTAAGTCAGACCTTTCTTCAGGTTGCTTCGGACTCACCAAAAATGAATGGTATAAGTATTAAAGCCCTTTGGTACGCAGACAACCTGGTGTTGGTCTCCAAATCACCAACAGGCCTGCAGAAGTTACTATCCGCCCTAAATGCGTATTTAGATGCAAATGAACTAATAATTAATCTAAATAAAACACAAGTTGTCATCTAGCTCATAGGCCATCCAGAAGAACACAATTTGAGTGGGAAATTAACAACAGGAAATAGGGATGTTGTCCCAACGTACCTTTATCTACAAAGTCTATTTGATGGTTCACCCTCCATTGACTCACACTCCAGGACTTTAGACCATAAGATCATGTCCACTATCTCCCAGACAAAGATCATTCTGTACAAATTTGGTAAATTTGCCATCAGGCCCGCAATTACCTACTGGAGACAAAAAGTGCTGACTACTATATTGTATGGCCTGAGACCAAAAACATTGTATCTCCTATTGTTCTGCACAAATTAGAGGCGATATTTTGGAGAGGGGTATTACAACTCCCTCAATGCGTACCTGGTCCCTGGCTAAGACATGAACTGGGTCTGACATCCTTGCTTGTGGAATGTCATTGGAGGCTGTGTGCCTTGTTTCGCAAGTGTTTGACCTTTGTAAGACCTGATAACATACTTGCCACATTATTCATCTATATGTTGACCTGTGAACATTCATTTGTTAAAACATGGGTTTCGTATATTTATAATATCCTGGCTAGAGCCGTTCTGACTTTGGAAGCCCTTATTGTCAATCCAACTCGATCAAAAGAAAAAAATGTCAGATCTGATTGGATTAATACAAGAACTAGGTGTCTCTCGTATACAGATTTTCAAGTACTGGCCTTTGAGCATAAAAGACTCAAAGTTTTGGGTCCATACCTGAACCAATCTCCTTCTAACAAAAGTAAGAACAACTATCTTACGTCTGCGGTTCAACCTATTTCCCACTCGTGATGTCTTGGTTAGAAGGAGGTTGCTGCCGCGGAAGGAGAACTACTGTGCCTTCTGTCAGTATATGGCTGTCAAAGAAACCCTTAAACACATCATAACCAAATGCCCGGCTTTAAATGATTTAAGAAGGAATCATTTTGAATCGCACATGTCTTATTTTAGTGCGATACCTCTGGTAATATTATCCACTAACCCAATACGTATCCGTATTACCACCCATAACTTTCTGGCGGCTGTAAAACTAAATCGAATTTTTTGTCTCCAATTGGATCAGAATTGTAAGGGCTTTCAAGTTCTGTGATCTTACCTGAATGCATAGGAAAAGTCTCACTCGGGATGGGTTTTGTGTTTTAAAAATGTGTTTAGGTTGTGCAGAATTAATACATGATATATTGTTTTGATTGTGCAACCAAGAGACTCACTTTATGATACTATGCTTTTAGTGGAAATAATGAGCCATGATTATGTTTAATTACTTCAATATGTGGTACATTCATTTTCGCAATTTTCTTTTATACTTAGCTAAGTTTTGTATTAGGTTTGGTTCTTTCCAAAGATTTATGTTTGTTTTTTTGTTCTTATTTTTGTCTCTTATTTTTGTCTCTTTTATTCTACTTTTATTTGATTTTACCTGATGTTTCTGATGTATTTAATATGTAAATGAATTTTGTTTAAATATTGAAAAAGTTGAACTATTCAGCCATATTCAATAAAGAAAAAAAAATATTGGTTACATTAGAGCTTTATAATACAGCAAAGCTTGCAAGGTTACCTTTTAAAGATATGAGCTGTGGGTTAACTACAGGGAACATCTTTAGGGCCAAGCTTCCTTATTTGCTGGACCAGGCAGATTTCAAAATAGCATCCAGGATAGGACTGCCAGTGTTCTCAGGACCAGTTAGATAATTCTTTGAGGGTGGTGTGGTGAATTGGATTCTGCTCCGGAGTGCAAGGATTAGTAGGGGTGAAAATGACCACTCAGTCCTCACACTGCTACAAACCAAGAGCCAAATCAATCATAAAGGTACAACAGCTGCAGTTAAGAAATATACCTCCAATGACTTTTGTCTCAACGTGGGCAGAGGGAAGACTATGCTCCTAGAAGGGGTGTGAATGTGATCCAGTGGTGACCCAAATAACACAGTAACACAGTCCAAAACAAAGGGAATGCCCAATCAAGGTTATGTACAATTATATATACTTTAATCAAACAATGCATCTGCAAGCAAACTAACTAGAAAACACGGTACAAAACACCCCCCTATGGAAAGAACAAAAGATGCAATAAATAGAAGAATGTCACACTCTGTGTATGAAATGCAGGGGCGATGGGAAAATTATTAACCACAAAACAGATATGTCTTTGGGTGAAAGAAAAGGTGCAAAAGTGGCATAACCAGTCTGCAGGCTCAAATGGACCAATGTGGCAGTTATTTTGCGTCTTTGGTGGGTCAATGGTATTGAACCCGGCTACTAGTAGTGATGCGAGTGGATTGAGCTCCTGTTTGCGTATGGTGCATTGTGTAGGCTTAAGCAGCAATCAGGCATTGAGCAGGTGCAAATGTGCTAGCACTGTGTGGATTGAAGGCAGCTTTTTGCAATGCAGGTCGGGTCACTCAACAGGATCTCTTTGATGTCGAGTCAGGTTGTAACCACTGGGAAGGGTTAATGCATGACGCTCTAGCGGTTGAGTTGGCAGACGGCAGTGATAAAAATGGTGATCCTGTTGCTCAGATGTGCAGTTTAGCAAACAGCAGTTTTGAGGAGTGAGTCCGGTCAAGTCATGGCGTAAACCTTGGTTCAAGCCTGCAAGTGACTCTCTAACAGTTTGAGTTGGGTCTCAGTGCCGAGAATTCCATTCAAGCCTAGCAGGTTATAGAGTTGGCAAGGTCACAATGCATTATCATTCAGGCTCAATGGGCAGGCCCTTGTTCAAATGTTGGGGGGAGCGCTATAAAGTAGCACCAGTGAGATCCCTTAGCATCGATGTCATTGAGCCCAGCTTCAATGGTGTTGGGGGAGATATAATACAGACTCTACTGAGAAAGAGTCTCTCTCTCTCTACTGTCACTGCAGTCTCAAATGTGAGAGCTTTCAAGCCCGCTGTGGTACCGAGGGAGTAAGAGGGAACAACAAGAGCACAGTTGACAACGCTCTCACCTACAGAGAGAGACATAGGGCCTCATTACGAGTATGGACGTAGCCATGCTGCTATTAGTGCCATGGCTGCCTCCATACCGGGCTCCAATACCGGGTTCCTGCAATGAGGAATTACTGGGTCATTCCGACATTGGAGGACCCGGTAATTCCTCCTTGCAGGAACCCATCCCCATTCCCATTGAGACCCCGTAGGGCTCAATGGGAATGGGGAGGGAGCTAATAACGGCACCGTTAATAACGGGCCGTTATTAGCTTCCTCTTCCCCTCGCAGGACCCGCTAAGGAAGCCTGGTTTTACCAGGCGTCCTTAGCGGTTCCTGCAAAGGGAACCTCGTAATCAGCGCTCCCGTAATGAAGGGTGCCGGTCACGTACAGGCACAATTCATTAGTAGAGCACCAGGGTTATAATGAGGCCCATAGGCACAAATTGAGACTGAGATAGACAGAAGGAAAAAAGAGCACAGAGAAAGAGAGCTATTAGTGATATTAATGACAGCTATTAATGACCTTGCAACTTTATGTAGCTGCCGCTGTGTAAGATGTGACTGGCACCATATACTTGCGCACCAATCTATGTAACCACTGTTAAGCACTTATAGGAACTGTATGAAGCAACATGTATGTATGTATGTATGCCTCCAATGCACTTATGTACCTAAGTAAGCCTTCTTAACAGCGCCACGATGCCCGAGGGCAGTTTGGCACTTTTCAAATTCAAATACATAAAATAAATAAATGTAGATTACAGTTATCACTGACACTGTGCACAGTGTGAACAGTACACAATGTACACAATACAAAATAATTCTGTGTTCAAGCATGTTTCCTATCTACAAATTTCCAGACAGACATAGATCTTTTGCAGAAAGACACACACACTAAGGACAGTTACCCTCAGAACTGCTGCTGTGAGCTGAAAAATGAACAGGAGCCTGAAGGTGCTAATTGAAAATATTGCCCATGTGTTCATCTGATGATTGATTTGAAGCTCTCCTCTTGCCTCGCTGGCATCAGAATCACGCATTAGATTCAACATTTTGTTCCCAGAAGCCTCCTGACTCAACTTTCAATGGAGCCGTGGAGCTCTCCCCTGGCTAGCGAAGGAATCTGAACTGCTTTACATAAAATTATTTTATGTGCTTCGTAAATTTCCTGGCACCAAGCGAGTGATTCCGCAGTACATGTGTAAGAAGCCAAGAAGGAGTAATCACAATAAACCCGAAAGCGCTGGGATGCTGTGACTGCTGGCATGAAATGCAGCAACATGATGTTCTCAATGAAGACATGGTAAGCAGTGTTCCCAGATGAAAGTAATCCCTCCCCGACATGAGATGTCAGGGGGTTGGAGGGTGGGGTTCATTTCAATTGCACAATCCCCCTGCCATGTTGCCTCCACACAAACAAGATGGCGCCACCCGGGGAATGGCCTCGTGTTTCTGGAAGGAGCAGTTGGTACACACTGGGCCTAATTACGAGTTTGGAGGTAGGCATGCCCTTAACAAGGGCATGGCTGCCTCCAAAATCGGGTCTGGGTCCGGGTTCCTTGAATGAGGAATTACCGGGCCATTCCAACCTTGGAGGACCCGGTAATTCCTCATTCAAAAAACCCATCCCCATTCTCATTTGAGCCCCATAGGGCTCAATGGTAATGGGGAGGGAGCTAATAACGGGCCAGTTAATAACGGGCCCGTTATTAGCTTCCTGGTCCCCTTGCGGGACCCGCAAAGGACGTCTGGTCTGACTAGACGTTCAGAGCGGGTCCCGCAAAGGAACCTCGTAATAGGCCGGAATGGGGTTTCCGGCACCATTACCGGTGCCGTTACACCCATTCCGCCCACCTCGTAATGAGGCCCACTGTATTCTCGCCCCCCTCTTCTAGCCACCTGATTGGCTGAGCACCCTGCCCCAGTGTGAATGAAAGGCATTAAAGCCTTACTCAAGCTGTCACACCTTTCATTCACGTTATGCCCCTTACAAAAATGAGCTCCCCTGTGTCCACACCGGTGCAGTACCACAAAGATCCAGAACATGTTCCCCTTTTCCTCAACCAGTACCACCACTCCCGGAACACATCAAGAACTCAGGACTCACTTCTTTCAGCTATGCAGATGGTACCCACATTTTCAAAAACCATGACACTTGTATTTACTTAGAAGTATGAATGACAAACAGATGATAGATTGCAGATGGCATTCCCTAAGTATGGTGCCTTTACAATTAACCATGAACTTCTGAATGCGACTGGACTAGATAGTGAAGAGATGGGGAGATGGAATATAGACCTGGGGCAATGATGAGAGTACAGACATAAAAAACGTATACATTTAGAGCCTAGTGGCAGTAATTACATAGGCACAACTTCCATAAATAAGCCCAGCTCCCACCATTTTTAGGTTACATCCTGTTTTAGATAAGTTGATGCTCCTATGCTATCTATATTATCAACCACCTGTGCTGCTTATGACCCACCTCCAGCTTTAATTAACTTCCACTCTCCTGATTCAATTGTCCTGTGTGTGGCCAGGTTTATCATTATATCACTTTTTGAAGGTTTTGTTCATTTGACTCTAAAGGAAGCTTCTATTACCCCTCTCATGAATAAACCTAGACTGGATCCTACCATCTTTAAGAATGGTTGCCTAATAGCAGGCCCACTGTGGCGTTCAAAGTTTCTTGAAGAATTTCACATCACAAGAGTCCTTGTTTCCAGATAGCTTAATATCCTTCTAAGTGCCGACGAGGCACACTTAACTCTTTTATGTTATGCTTGATCTATCAGCAGCGTTTGATACCATTGATTCTGGTATCTTGCTCGTTCGCCTCAGAGAAGTTGCCGGAGTAGCTGCTAATGCTGTGACTTGTTTCAGAACCATTTCATCTGCCCGGACTCAGTGAATAGCTATGGGGCCTTTTTGTCCTGATCTAAGCCGGGTTCCGCAGAGCTCGCCTCTCTACACACATCATTAAACATTTATTTCCGGCCTCTGTTCTCACTTCTTAAAGATTGAGGATTACAGTCGCATGCACCTGCTGAGGTTCCAGATTTATGTAAAAGGTTTTCTCCATTTTGCAAGATTTTTCTCTTCCGAATAGCAGACTTCACAGAGTTGAATAACCATCTATGAATAAATTCCCTCAAAATGGAATACATCCTTTTTGGTCCCAAATAAACTTCTTACAGACAATCCTAGAATCCTTCTCCATTAAACCTGGTACACTGATACTGCTGTTGGCAAATCAGTGAAGAAAGTACTGCGAAAGCTTTGGCAGCTTTGGTCTCTTCTTATCCAACCCAAGTGGGCCTTTGTCACCCAGGCTTTAATAACACCAAATTGTATTATGCAATTGCACTGTGCGTGTTTACATTGGATCTCTGTTATACAGAGAAATGTGTTAAGATCGTGTGTCTGATCTTTAAGTGCCTGCACAGTTCGACTTCTAACCATTTGGCCAATAAGCTATCATCTTGTCAACCAACACTGCACTTGTGATCTTCTAATGCCAACCAGATCAACTTTCTCAATACTAAATGTAAAACAAGAGGTGACAGTGGTTTCTCAGCTGAAGCCCCTATTTATAGAATGTCTTGACAATATTCTGGTACTTCCCACCCTTCTGGTCTTTTGCCAAGCTGTCAAGGCTTTCCGTTTCTGCTGACTTTCTGATCAGGAATGTATAGTTTAGCCATTCCACTATGCACAATGATACAATGGCGCAGCTGATGGCGTGGCTCCAGGGAACAGTGACCTGAAGCTGGAGCCCGCATGTGGCTGGGCTTATGCTCAAAGGCGAGTGAGAGGGGACCCTGATGCATGCTCTGGGTAGTGGACCATTGTGCCATTTTGGATCTTGGCGCCGGTGTCAGCTCTCATTTTCTCTCGCTCAGCTGCCTACCTGCTCGACGTGTTGGCAGGGTGGTGTTGGTGTGCCGTGGTCATGACACTCTGCTGCTCTGCTCTGCGGTGTCCATCTGCTGGAGCACTGTTCCCTCTTCTGGGCTTGGGCTGCAGGTGCTGTTCCACAGCCGCTGCGATGGCTGGCATGCATCGGCATGGGTCTGTGCCACCATGGTTATGCTGACAAGCGGAACTGATGGTCTGAGTGAGGACATCAGAGTGACTTGTTTTCCATCTTGCTGCTACTGCTATGCTTTTTCATCTTTCGGTTGCTGCTGTGTTTTTGGACGTACTATGACTAAAGCCAGTCGACCGGTTTGGTTCTGGCCAAGCTTTTGCTGTTGCTGCTGTGTTTTGGGACGTACTTT